>NC_050458.1:5606704-5771704 GCF_903995425.1 Onychomys torridus | reverse complement strand
TAACTATAATCACCCATAAAATCAAAATAAAAAAAATCAACATTTAATAGCACAGGACATACATTACCATTCCAAAACATAGGGAAGGGAGCACAGTGAGGAAATAGTGGACCAAAGCAAGACCAAAATCAGCTGGGCAAACTACAAACTCTGTATCTCCATGTCTGATGTCAAAGAGCTCTTCAGGTCGCCAC
Source organism: Onychomys torridus (assembly GCF_903995425.1). Lineage (NCBI taxonomy): Eukaryota > Metazoa > Chordata > Mammalia > Rodentia > Cricetidae > Onychomys > Onychomys torridus. The sequence continues at coordinate 5,771,510 of NC_050458.1, read as the reverse complement.
CTCCTTTCAGCTTTGGTGACTGCAGCACATTTCTTTCTCTTGGGTTGGTTCCACTCCCCAATAGCAGCTCTCCTCAGCAGGTATCCCACAGCTCTGGCATCCCCAACATCTTGAGGTCTCCATGGCAATCCAGGCTTCACCTTCACAGCTTCACACAACGGCCTCTGTAGGCCTCCATTCAGAGACACCCCTTAGCTTTGCTTAGATGAGGAGGCAGCTGCCATAGCCCCTTCCTTCTATCCTTAGCTCTAAATCCAGAACCACATGGCTGAAGCTGCCAAGTTCTGCTGCTTGCTAGGGCTGGAACATAGCTCCCTCGTTCAATGACATCATTACCAGCTTTCTGTTTTCTATGGTTTTCTTCACTTCCTTGGCTGTCCTTGAACTTGCTCTATAGATCAAGCTGGCCTCAAACTCAGAGATCTGCTAGTCTCTGCCTTCTGAGTACAGGGATTAAAGGTGTGTGCACCACCATACCCAGCTCTAAGCTTTTCTTTAGTTCCTTTTTACAAGTTGGAAACTTAGCTGGTTAGGATCTTGCCCTGAGGTCACCACTCCCTTTATTTAATTTCTTAATCTGTTTATCTTCCTGAACACAGAATTTAGCTCCATTCCACTACCTGGTGCTCTTTTTCTCTTCAAATTATTCTCCATCTTGTATTTTTTTCTTGCTCAGCTTGTTATTTTCTCATTATAATCTTCATTAGAGTGACCAAAAATAGCCACACAACGAAGTCTACACTAGGCTCTTTTGACATTTCCTCTGCCAAAGGAATTAATCCAAAACTCTTCACTTTTAACGTCAGGCAGACTCTTCAGACAAAGGCAAAAGCAGCCACTTTCTTCATCAAAATATCACAAGAATGATCTCTAGGCAACGTATTAAAATTCTTCTCCTCTGAAACCTCTTGAGTCAGCCCCTCACAGTTCAAATCACCCTGAGCACCACTGTCTTCCACGCTCCTACTAAGATGGCCCATTAAGCAGTGCTTAAAGCATTCCACTGCTTTCCTAACCCAAACACCCAAACTTCAAATTCCTCCAAACAAAACATGGTCAGACCTAACCAATACCGAACTCCTAGTACCAACTTTTGACTTAGGGTTTCTATTGCTGTGAAGAGACACCGTGACCATGGCATCTTATAAAGGAAGAACATTTAATTGGGTGACTTACTGTTTCAGAGGTCTAGTTCATCATCATTATGGTGGGACATGGTGGCATGCAGGCAGATTATGGTGCTGGAAAAGGAGCTGGGAGTGGAGAAGTAGATACATCTTGATCCCACAGGCAACAGGAAGTGATCTGAGATACTGGGAGTGGCTTGAGCATATATGAGACCTCAAAGCCCACAGTGACACACTTTCTCCAACAAGGCCATATCTACTCCAACAAAGCCACACCTCCTAATAGTGCTACTCTTATGAGCTTATGGGGATCAATTATATCCAAACTACCACACCCACCATTCATAAAGCCTGGGTTCATCTCCAGCACTGCATGAAGGCCAGCCATGATAAAACACTCCTATAATCCCACTACTGCGGAGGTGGAGGAAGAGGATCAGAAGTTGGAAGTTACTTTTTGTTGTTTTACCTTGTCACAATGGCCAGGCTTGAAGCTACCAGCTCCTAGCTCCTCAGGCTGCAGCCTGGGGGCATTCTGTTCCCTTAGACAACTGCTCCATTGCTGCCACTAAAGGAAGCTTTAACTAAATCTCTATCATTCTAATAAAAATGGAGATTCAGTGACTAGGGTGAAAACCTGGGAACTTGGAGTAGCAGTTGGCTTTCTCTCTTTGCTGGTGTCCCCAGAAGCCCCTCTCCTTCCAGACTGCCCCAACTAATAAGCCTACCTACGCTCCTCCCTGCTACTTCCTGTCAACCTGTTGCTAACCACACCTCTCTGAGCCCAGGTTAATTTTATTTCATTAATTCAAATGCAACACAGTAACACAGCATAAACAAATGCAACACAACTTTGCTAAATATTTGGAATATTTGTTAAACAAATAATCCACAACAATATTTAGCTACTTAGAAAGTCATAGACCAGCCTGGGACACATGAGACCTTGTCTCCAAACAAAAACATTAGACATGAATAAATAAGTAAATGAGGTATCATGGATAAAGTGTTCAGCAATGCATTTTACAAGAGAAGGAGGTCATCTCCAACGTGAGGAGAGACCTAGGGGACACAGAATTTCCTACTGCCTTTGTCATTCAATGAGAGTAATGTGTTTATGTATGTAATCTATACATAAGCATATATACATACACACACACACACACACACACACACACATAAATGTTGGTCCATCATGCTATCCTAAGACATTGCTCATATGAGGTCTTTGCATCCTTTGTTTGATGAGGTTCTGTTTTGGTGTTGGGAATTGAGCCTCAACTGTGTTTCCCAGCCTTTCTATATCTCTTTAATCACTAACAAGACTAAGAAGCAGAATTAAGCAAGGCAGTATCCAGTGCAGGGTGTGGGAGGCCTCTGCAGTATCCCAGCTCTGAACACCCAGCCTGTCAAATGTTATGCTTTCTTGGACAATTTGAGCATTCTAGGTAGACTGAACATCACAAATGCTCAAAGAGTGTTAATGGAAGTATCTCAAATACAGTCTGAGCCATACTTAACTTTTTGCTCTCCAAAGGAGCAGGTAGCTGAAGGGTGTGTTCCATGTTGACTTGTGTGTCTGGCGAGATAGCCTGAGAACTTCAAGTTGTGAACCTTGCCCTCTAACAGACCCAGAAGGTCTCTCAGCACTGTACTATTCCAGGGGCATCTGATTAGAGCTTTCTTCTCTTCCCTTTGGCAAGGGCTTTCTCTAGGGCAAGACAAGACCCCCACTTCTCAGAAAATCCACATTAAGTCCCCAGGAACTAGAACTTGTCTCTTGGCCTGTGCTGGGACTGGCTCCACACAACACAGTGGTCACATTCTAGTGAGAAACCAGCTGCATACAGAAGCTGGAGTTCAGGTCTGGGTGTGAACATCTCACAGATAATAGAACTGTACAGACAGCTGGGGCAGCTCACTGACAGAGTGCTCACTCAGGGTGCCTGAGGCACGGGGTTCGGTTCCAAGCATTAAAAAAGTATTGGGGAAAGCTGGGCATAGTGGTGCGTGCCTGTGACCCCAGAACCCCAGCATTCAAGAGGCAGAGGAAGGAGGATGGTAGCAAGTGTGGGCAGGGAAAGGCCCCCAAGGAGTCCCTTGTCTCTACTCCCATCTCACCCCGGGAGCTCTAGAATTACAGATGTGCACTACTGCATCTGGCTTTACATGGGCTCTGAAGATCTGAATCGGGGCCTCACGAGCGAAGGACAAGAACTTTGCCCCTGAGCCATCTCCTTAGCCCAAACCATTCACTTCTGAGGTCAAAATTAATTCCTTCCTCATGCTGGGAGTTGAACCTAAGGCTTCATGCCTACTGGACAAACATCCCACCACTGAGCTGCCCAGTGCCAATCATTTCTGCAACTTCTTTCTCTTGGAAACACACCAACAGGCTGCTTACACACTTGGGAGCATGCTCTCTGCTCGCTAGTTCTTCCTTTGGTAAGGTTATTTAATGTTTGGTAGACTAGTACTGTATGGTTGTTTAACCCGAGGGTGTCAGGTCAAGTGTCTCTCGACACCTTTGACACCACTCTTCACAGGTCAACCATGGGGTTTACATGGCCACCCACAGCAGGACCTGACATCTACTTCACAGCTTCTAATGTTTGAGGTGCACATGGAACATGGAAGCAGACAGTCTGTTAATGCCCACCATTCTGCCTCATCAATAGTTTAGTGTTCCGCATCGGATGGGATGCAGTTTCTCAGTGTGGTACCCTCAAGGGCCCCAGTCGTTGCCATGTATCTAAGGTGTTGCTAATGTCTCAGCAGTAGAGGCCCTTCCCTCCCTCTCAGGTCCCCACCTACCAGGAGTAAGTCACAGTGAGCTAGTGTAGATGAATTTCTAAACAACCTTATTAAATAAGAAACATAGAGCCAAATACAGAGGTAATAGCCAAAGAGATCAGAGAACTAGTGAAGAGCCATGACTACCTTATCTTACCACCTCATGGCCGTCACCTCCCCAGAGAGAGTTTCCTCCCGTCTAACCTGTGTTTTTATTGCCTTCCTATTCTGTCTTCTCATTGGTTCTAAGCCCAGCCACGTGACTTCCTTGTCACTGCCTGTTTCTACAGATCTCCAGGTCTCTATGGTTGGTACTGGGAATAAAGGCTCATTGACCACCCTTGGCTGTGTCCTTGACCACACAGAGACTCTGCCTGCCATGTGATTGGATTAAGGGCATGGGCTACCACTGCCTGACTTCTGTTGATGGCTATGTGACCTTTGAACTCCAGGCAAACTTTATTTATTTACATACAAATAAAATATCACATTTCAGCACAAATGAAGTGTCACCACAAGCCAGTCTCCTGACTGTGCTCAGTGGCACTGCATCTGCAGACTGGGTGGAGCAGGTATCATGCATGCTCTGTGGCTCCCTGTGACAGACATGTCTTCCTTTCTGCTCCAAGAGCAACCATGGAAACCAAGCCTGGGCCTTCTGCATAATTAACTGCAGGCAGAGATGACACTGTAACACAGTGCAGATGTGAGAAAAAAGCCCTTTTTCCCCTGGCTGTCCAAGAGATTAAATATGAGCCTTCAATGGATGGTGGACGCTATGCTTCTGAGGAGGAGGTACTGTCTGAATGAAATCAGCACAGAGAAAGCATAGCTGAGTGCTAGAGACCATCTCTTCATGACAATGTTGGAGCCCCAAGCCTTGGGAAACCTCCCTCAGGACTTTTGGCTATCTACACCAATGGAAAACTTTTTTAAAAAGTGGCTTGTATATGTGTGCATTGTGAAAGCCTGTGTGTGTATAGGTGTGTATGCACATGTGTGCACATATATATGGAACCCAGGGATTGATATTCGGTATCTTTCCTTATTTCATCTATATGTGAAACAAGGTTTCTTCACTTGAATTCAGAGATTGCCAATTTGGCTAGTATAATGAGCCATCTTGTTCTTGGAATCCTGTCCCTACCCCTGACAACTGGGAATACAGACAGGCCACCGTGCCCACCAGTATCCCTGTGGATGCTAAGGATCTAATCTCTGATCCTTGTACTTGCATAGGAAATGCTTTACCCACTGAGCTACTGATGTAATTTTCTTTCATTAAGAAAGTGTGCCAGCTAGTTTTAATGTCAACTTGAAACAGGGCAGACTCAGCTGGGAAGAAGGAAACTCAAATGAGAAAATACTCCTACCAGACTGGCAAGCCTGGATGGTTATTTTGTTCTTGTTTTTGTTTTGTTTTGATTAATGATCGGTATGGGTGGGGCCATCCTATGGAGGGCAGGGCCACCCCTGTGCAATGGTCCTGGGTTCTATAGTAAAGCAGGCTGAGCAAGCCATGACGAGAAAGCCAGTGAACAGTGCTCATCTGTGGGCTCTGATCAGTTCCTGCCTCCAGGTTCATCCTGAGTTCCTGCTCTGACTTCCCCGGATGATGGACTACAAACCATAAGAGGAAATAAACCTTTCCTACCTGAGCTGCTTCTGGTCATGGTGTTTTATCATAGCAACAGAAACCCTAACTAAGACTAAGTTTGAGTTGTGTTCGTTGAACAGTTGAATGAGTGAATGAACAACTGGACACACACAAGAAACAGAAACCATGGGCCAGGTATGTGTAGTAGAAAATCAGTTGAAGGTGCATTACTTTTGTTTATGCTGCATTTGTTTAACTCTGTGAAGCTGTGTTACTGTGCCTGTCTAAAACACCTGATGGTCTAATAAAGAGCTGAACGGCCAATAGCAAGGCAGGAGAAAGGATGGGCGGGGCTGGTGAGCAGAGAGAATAAATAGAAGGAGAAATCTGGGAGGAGAGGAAGATGTAGGAGCCAGAGAAGAAAGAGGACATCAGGGACCAGGCATCCAGCTAACAACCAATCACAGAGTAAGAGTAAGATATAGAGAAGTAAGAGAACAAGTCCAGAGGCAAAAGGTAGATGGGATAATTAAAGTTAAGAAAAGCTGGCTAGAAACTAAGCCAAGCTAAGGCCAGGCATTCATAATTAAGAATAAGCCTCTGTGTGTGATTTATTTGGGAGCTGGGTGGCAGACCCCTCAAAAAAGAGTAAACAACAACAACAATAGATGTGTGATTCCAGAACTTAGGAGGTAGAGGCAGGAACATCCAGGAGTTCAAGGTCATCCTCAGTTACATGTCAAATTCCGAGCCGGCTTGAGCCATGTGAAACTCAGTCTCAAAATAAAACAAAATTTATGTTTAAATTAAATAAACTTTAAAAAACAATTAAAAATGAAGAGCATAAACAAAGATCTAATTTTTTAAAAAGTTTTTTTTGTTCTTATTCTTTCTAATTTGAATACAGTGGGTGGGAATGTGATGTCTGTGATTCAGCAGCCATATTTGGACCATGAGTGTATTAGTTTTCTAGGCTGCTGTTGCAAATAACCACAGGCTTGATGGCTTAAAAGAAAACTTGGCTTTCCCACTGTTCCAAGGGTCAGAAGTTGAGCTCTAGGTACCAGCAGGATCGGTTTCCTGGAGGCACTGAGAGAAAATCCTTCACATAGCTGACTCCTGGCCTCCGGTAGCTGGCAGCCACCACGGCATTTCCTGGCTTGCAGACACATCAATCTCCTCTGTCATCACTTTTTCTGTTGCTGAAGATCATGCCCAGGGCACACGAAGCACACACTCTACAGTGAGCTGCTCCCGCCCCTGGCTGTTCAGCCTGGAGCGTCCCTGAACTCCTGATCCTCCTGCCTACTTACTAAATACTGGCATTATGTCGCTAAGCCTCGCTCTGTCTGTTTGTCTGGTTTGATTGCTTGTTGCTGCTGCTGCTGCTAGCATGTATTCCTTGTGTGGATTAATGAGTTCCCCATGACATGCACTGATCAGGTTTTAACTGCTTTTAGCCATCTCTTCCCTCTGATTTTTAAGTGAATACAACTTCATGATTTTATTCTCTTCATAGCAAAGGCATCTTTTTGTTGTTTTTGTTTTGTTTTTTTGTTTTTTTGAGACAGGGTTTCTCTGTAGCTTTGGAGCCTGTCCTGGACTAGCTTTGTAGACCAAGCTGGCCTCAAACTCACAGAAGCAAATCTGGGATGTTTCTGTTGCAGCATCTCTACAGCAAACTCCATGGGTGCTTGGGCTCCAAATGCCTCTGGAGATAGCCCCTCACCACCAGCCAGCTCTGCCATCAGGCAGCTCTGTGCTTTCCTTTCCCACTGGTCACACATGCTGCTTTCGCACATTCCCCCCTGCAGACAGCTGGCGCTTCCGATCCTTTTCCCCTATGGGTTGTGGGCTTTCCCTGAAACCCCTCCTGGGGCTGCTGACAATCAGTGGCAGCTGTCCTCAGCCAGGCTGTGCACTGCCTGTTTTCTCTGCTTAGACATACTATGTAGCAGCAGCAGTCAGCCTCACACTTCACCATCAGCAGCAGCAGATTTGGTGAGACAATTAGGAGTTCTTAAAGAGTGGAAGTAGATTTAAAAAAATATTTTATTCCCATAATAAAAAATGGGAAACAATATCATGATGAAAGGAATTAGGTTTCTGTGTGATTAAACAATGGATGGTTTGAAAATAGAATAATTAAATGAGAGGATAATTGACTTAGCTGGGATTTACATAATGTCAATTATAATGATTATCAGTTTGGTAATCCTTGTTTTTTCCCTAAAAATGTTGGTTGATACCAGTGCCAAATTGACTGATAAGATACAGACTTTAGAAAAATTTGCTATTCATAAGATATAGACCCGAGAAAAGGTTACTCTTGATAATATACAAGCCCATAACTAATTACTAAAGGAAATAATGCATTTTTTACTGATAAGTTATAAGACTTAGAAAAACTTATTTAAAAGATAATAGATATATTCTGACACAGACAGAGGAATTTAAAGGAGAACCAACCTCACCATTACATTATAAAATTAGAGAGAAACAGCCCAAGGTTATTAAACAAAACAACCTTAATTTATCCAGTCACTTTATGGGAACAACCGTCAAGGCTATGTAAGAGCTGACTGGATTCCCATTGAAATGTTAGATTTGAGGAGATTTAAGGAAGCAATAGTCTCATTTGGTACACATTCACCTTTTGTGAAGCAGATGTTAAATTCATAGTCAACTGGTAACAGAATTGTCCCACAAAAATGGAAAGATTTGGTTACAGTGGTATTGGAATCTGGTCATCAATTACAGTGGAGGACATGGTGGAAAGATGAGGCTATGACCATTAAACAATGAAGTAGGGCTAGAGGCATTGAAATCTCCCAAGACCAACTTCTTGGAAAGGGCAACTATGCTGATGTACAAAGACAGTCTCTATATAATGACCACACCCTGGCTCTATGCCATGCAGAAGCTTTGAATACTTGAGACAGAAATGAAGAAGTCAGAAAGAAAATTGAGTCATTTATTAAAGTTATCAGCTGTAAATAGAATGATACCAAATTCAGAAGCTAGACAAATAATATTTGAATCATTGGTTTTTGAAAATGCTAATTCACAATGCAAAAGGGTAATTTGGCCTTTAAAGGTAAGATCAGCACCCTTGGAGGAATGTATCTGAGATACAGTCAATAATGAATCTCATAACCATGATGATTCTTGGATCGGAGAGGTGATTTCCAAAGGCTTGAAGAAAAATCGAAATGTCAGTTCTTTTAATTGTGGTAAACAAGGTCACCTAAAAAGGGATTGTAGGCACAGCATTTCTAGAAACAATGTCTTTTCTATAAATAATCCAAACAGAAGGCCCTTGCCTTCTGGAGTATGCAGAAGGTGTGGCAAAGACTGACATTGGACCAATGAATGCAGATCAACAAGGATCAGACAGGGTAACCTTTTGCCATTGGGAAACACCTTGGGGGGGCCTCAAGCAGGCACTCATGTCAATTTTCGTTCAGTCATTCCCTGTCACCATGAGGGAAACTACTCCCCTGAGCAACTAAAGGACCTAATGCCTATTGTAAAAAACCTTACTGCTCTGGATAATAGAATAGCTTTAGAAGATAAGACAAATATTTCAGAAGAAACCATAAGACAAATATTTTGGCAAACTTCTATAAATGATCAAAGACCAAAGCCAAAAATGCAAATAAATGACATTGTAATTGAAGGTCTTGTAGACACAGGGGCAGATGTAACAATAATTGCAAATGTAACCAGAATCTTGGCATCCAAATTGGCCTCTTCAGGAGGTAAATGTTCAGCTTTTAGGAATTGGAAAATTATCCCAGGTAAAACAAAGCATGAAATGCATCAAATGTATAGGGCCAAAAAGACAGAGAGGAAAATTAAAGCCATATGTGACCAATATAGTAATGAATTTATGGGGATTTTGTGATTTGTTACAGTAATGGAATACCCAGATTAACACTCCTCCAATCTCAGAAACAAATCATAAACTAACATATGTTTCTGGGGAAAATATTAAAAAGTATTATTAAAAAAAAAGTCACTGACCATAAAGATTGTACAAGAACAGGGCACAACAGCTGCTGATCTTTCAAAGGTACCAACAATCCTACCTTTAAAATGGCTAACTGACATACCTGTCTGGGTGGAACAATGGCCTTTGACAAATTACAGGCTTTAGAACAGCTGGTACAGGAACAGCTAATGCTCAACATATTGAAGAATTGACCAGTCCTTGGAATTCTCCTGTATTTGTTATTAAAAAGAAATCTGGAAAATGGAGACTGGTAACAGATCTAAGAGCCATTAATAAAAAAATGCAGCCAATGAGTTCTTTACAGCCTGCCATTCCTCTGCCTTCTCTATTACCTAAAGGATGGTCTTTTATAGTTACTGATTTAAAAGACTATTTCTTCACTCTACCTTTGCAAGAAAAGGATAGAGAAAAATTTGCCTTCATGGTGCCTACTTATAATAATTCTCAGCCTGTTAAGAGATATCAATAGAATGTTCTCCTACAAGGGATGTTAAACAGCCTCACCCTGTGCCAATATTTTGTATGACAGCCATTGGAAATGATTCATGTACAGTTTCCTCAGTCTATAATTTACCATTATATGGATGATATCTTACTAGCTGACTCAAATGCAGATACTTTAGAGAAAATGTTTGAAGAAGTAAAGAAAAATTTGCCTTGTTGGGGATTACAAATTGCTCCTGAAAAAATACAAAGAGGAGATACTATTAATTACCTAGGATGCAAAATAGGTTTACAAAAAATTCAACCCCAAAAGGTACAAATCAGGAGAGATCAATTGCAGACTCTTATTGACTTCCAAAAATTGCTGGGAAACATTAACTGGCTATGACCCACAATTCGATTAACAACTCAAGAATTGAGTAATTTATTTCAAACCTTACAAGGTGATAAGGACTTAAATAGTCCAAGAAAGGTATCAGCTGAAGCTGAAAGAAAATTGGCTCTGGTAGAAAAGAAATTACAGGATGCACATGTGGATCATTAGGATCCAGAGCTTGATTGCATCCTGGTTATTTTACCATCTATGCATTCCCCTACAGGAATTTTAACACAGAGAGAAGATGATACCTTAGAATGGATATGTTTTACCACACAGAGTAAAAAATTAAAAACCTGTGTAGAAAGGGTTTTGGGTTGACTTTGTCAATTAGCAGGAATAGGCCAGCAGAAATTGTAGTACCTTTTACTAATGCTAAAATTTCCTCTTTATTGGCAGAAAATGAACAATGGTAAAGAGCTTCCAGCAATTTTTTTTGGAGAGATTAACAACAAATATCCCAAAAGCAGGAGAATTAAATTTATAAAGAGAACTAATTGGATTCTTCCTCATATTTTACAGGGAACATCAATTTCTGGAGCCCTTACATTCTATATTGATGTAAACAAATCAGGAAAAACAGTTTATAAATCTGGAAATTTGAATAAAGTGGCTCAAAGCCTTTAAGATTCTGTTCAAAAGTCAGAATTATATGTTATTCTCATGGTATTATTAGATTTTCCAGAACCTCTTTATAGTTAATGACTCTCAATATACAGAAAGAGTTGTTTTACATATTAAAACTGCTGAATTTATTCCAGAAAATACAGAATTGACTATGTTACTCATTCAGTTACAAGAAATAATCAGAAATAGAAATCATCCCTTATATATAACACATATTAGATCCCATATGTGTCTGCCAGGCCCTCTAGCACAAGGTAATGAGGAAATTGATCAACTATTGGTAGGAAATGTGCTAGAAGCCTCAGAATTTCATTAAAAAACACCATGTCAATAACAAGAGTTCGATGAAAGATTTCTCCATCACTTGGCAACAAGCTAAGGAAATTGTAAGAAAATGTCCAATTTGTTCTTTGTATAACCAAACTCTACTCCCTGCAGGAAGTAACACAAACGCTACTCAAAGGAACAAAATTTGACAAATGGATGTGTTTCATTTTGGAGAGTTTGGTAAATTAAAATATGTACATAATATCATTGTTATCTATTCAGGATTTCAATGGGCAACTGCTTTGAGTTCTGAAAAAGCTGATTCTGTAGTCACACATTTGTCAAAAGTTATGGCCATCATGGGAATACCTGTACAAATAACACCAAGAATGCTCCAGTGTATGTCTCTAGTAAAATGAAACAGTTTTTTGCATATTACAACATAAAGTGCTTTACAGGTATACCACACAATCCAACAGGGCAAGCAGTTATTGAAAGATTAATTGAACTCTAAAATACATGCTCAATAAACTGAAAGGGGTAATAAAGGCCTCCAGAGATAGACTACCTAATGCTTCATTAAGCATTTATTTAAATTTTCTAAATGCTAATGAGAAAGGAACAACAGCTGAGGAGAGACATTGGATAATAGGAAAAAAAAACTACAGAATTAAATCAGCCTATATACTTTAAAGATGTGCTGACCTCAGAATGGAAACCAGGATATGTGTTACATGGGAAAGAGGTTTTGCTTTTGTTTCTACAGGAGAAGAAAAACTATGGATACCTGCCAAGAGCCATCCCCAGCAGTGGATGGGTCCTGTAGAGGGTGTAAGGAGTCGGTGGGAGAAGGAAGTGAACCAGGCCATGGTGGTCAGGAGAATCTTGCAGCCTGACTGACTAGCAGCCAGAGTGTTTCTTTATTTATACAGAACTTAGTTAGCAGGGATACATTCATGATGTTCCAAAACATAGATCATATCATTTTTGGTTTGGGACATGTGTTACACTTCCTTTTGCTCATCTTTTAGTCATCATTAATAAACTATGACAGAACAGAGTTATCATTTTCAATCATTTTCCCTCAAGTTTTGACATCATTAATAGTTAGCATTCTTACTCATTAACCCCATAACCCAATTTTTGATAATCTAGAGGCATATGACAGCCAGTGCTCAGGCTGGTTGTTTTGGTTGCTTCAAGGACACTAGACCAAAACAAAAATCTTCAACCACCCTGGGCATTTTGCCATGTCTCAAGCAATGTATTGTTAACCCTTAGTGGTCAGATTGCCCAGGAAAAATCCTCACGCTAAAGCTGCTGCGATTATTATTCAAATTCTGACATAATACAATCAATGTTCACATTTATATCCTTATAGAATTTGTCTATATGTCTAATCCTGGCATTCTGTTTTTCCTTGGTCATATGACATTGTAGTGGCTCTACATGAGCTGACTTCTAAGACAGGGAGGTCCTAACACCTCATACTTTTATCATCTTTCCACTCCACACTTTGTTCATCAGTATGTCTCTGTGTAGGGCAGAGTTGTATGCCACATAATTGTCTGAATGTACAGCGGGAAGAGGCTTGTAATCTGAATTGTGGCCAACTCTTCTAGCCCACTGAATTTTGTTGACCTTTTTAAGTTTACTTTGTTTTGAATATCTTGTTCCAGTGTAAGTAGAGGGACAGATGTTTCAAGAATGTCTCAAAGCCTCATGCAGAGACCTCTGGCTTCTTTATGTGTCACTACCTCCAAAGAAGACCTTCAAGTAGGTAAGGATATCTCCCTCAAAGTATGGGGGCGGGGGGATAGTATGTTCAGGACTTTCCTGGGTAAGCTTAAAAGCAGCATTCCTGGGAGAAGGCATAAATGATTCATAAGGAATTTTCCATCAACCCAATATCCTAAAAATGTACAAATATTAAAAGTGCCCCAAGTATGTAACAGGTGGAGATGAAAACCAAAGGTGACATGGCAGCTTTGTCAAGCAGCTGTGCTAGCTTTATGACTTCTGTCATTCCATCCAGTTATGGCTGTGCCAGATACCATCAAAACTGATAAAGATTAGATCTGAACAAGAGAGGCCTCTTAATTAGAAGAGGTGATAGTTCATCAACCACCATGACCTTTCAATCTAAACTAACCAATAAGACTAACAAATGCTTTTCATTGTATTAGATATAACTTGCTAAAAGGGAAACTCCCCAAAGTTAGGGCTGGGGAAGGGTTTTGTCTTTGTCTTTCCAGGAGAATGAAGGCATCCAGCTTCTGGAATCTGGACATCTGAAGACCACTGGACAAATGAGACATGTGAAGAAAAAGGACAAATCATCCAGGAAAAAAATGTCCCAAGAAAAAGAGTAAATTGACTATAAATTAGTATATCACATATATATCCAACAGGATAAAATTTCATAAGTCTTCCCAAATGTTTGTTTCTGCTGTTCTCTACAGACACATAATGCAAATGGTCTTTATGTAGTCCCAGTTCAATTAAAAATTAAAGCTGACTTTGGAGTTGGAATATGGTTCTCTCCTTCTCTAAACCCAAGTATGCTTTTTAAAAGCAAAACCCAAAATCTGTCTCATGTCAGAAGAGCCACCTGATATGAGACAGAAGAAAAAGCAAATTTAAAGGACTATTCTATTGCCAATAATCTCATAATCCTGTGGTTTTATTTTGACTCTTTAAAACTTTTCTTAAGGCATAAATATTATCTCAAAAAAAAAAATATATATATATATATATATATATATATTCAACTTTTTGTCATGATACTAATGGTCATATGGAGAACTAATTCTAGAACAAGGCTCCATCTAGCTTCCTGTTCATGATTTTAGGTTTGAGTCTTTAACAGGTAACTAGGAATTAAGTTTTAGGATGGATGTAAACAACAAATTGTGGTCCTTGAACCTTTGCATATGACATTTAAAATGTTTAAGTTTTCTGCAGTGAACCATGATCATGCCTAACAGTGACCATTGAAGTCTCCAAAAGCTGGATGGGGCCCCACAACAATGTTTCCACCTGAACTGTAGTAATGCCACTAAGCTGACAAACACCAACTAAAGATTGTCTTTGGACTACAAATTTCTCAGAACAATTTCAAGGTGGCTAGCTGAAATGGTCCAGCCTCACAGACTGCTCTAGCCAAGACTTGACATAAACTCTGTATTTTCCCATTACACAGAGACTGGTCAATAAATACTATACCTCTCTCTCCCAGGACTTGACAATTATCCCAATTTTTTTCAGGGTGCCCTAAAGATGCCATCACCCCCAGACAACAGGAGTATTTTAAGAACATGATGCCCATATTTCCAAGAGGTGGGGTGGGTGGTTTTTGGTCATTCAGTGGGTTATGAATATTTGTCATCATTTAGGGAAGTTAGTTACAAGTTGCTATTGGTAATGGTCAGGAAAAAAAGCTGAACAAAAGAAATTAGATTCAGGGATATCATTCTAAAAAGATAAAGGGGGGAGGGGAAACAGACATAGGATAAAAGGGAAGATTAGTGAATCCACTTTTAAACCAAAAAAGCAACTACTAGTTTTAAAAACTTTACATTAACATGGATTTTTGTATATTGATACAAATTTGAGGTTATTTTTGTTATACTGTATATATGTTTTAACTCTTATTTAAGATTTTTTTTATATTGATACAAATTTAAGATTATTTTTGTTAGAACATACTGTACATATGTTTCTATTCTTGTTTAAGGTATTGTACCTTAAGTATATATACCTATACAATGTAATGTAAATTTCTAGTCCTTGAAAGTTATTGTTACAAACTATTTAGGATAACAAAGAAATGCAGGTTAGTAGTTAGTCAAACTTGTAGTCACGTTAGGTATGTTTTCAAGATCAAACAGATATATTTTAGATAGATAGGTGGTCTTCAAACACTTCTAAGACCTACAGAATATGGCATTTAGGATGTTTTAATAACATAAAATTCGCCGGGCAGTGGTGGTGGTGCACGCCTTTAATCCCAGCACTTGGGAGGCAGAGGCAGGCGGATCTCTGTGAGTTCAAGGCCAGCCTGGTCTACCAAGCGAGTTCCAGGAAAGGCGCAAAGCTACACAGAGAAACCCTGTCTCAAAACAACAACAACAACAACAAAACCAAAACAACAACAACAACAACAACAAAAACCATAAATTTTTTTTTTTTTTTTTTTTTTTTGTGACAATGAGACATGTCTGCTCCTGGCAGCACCAGTCTACTTCAGAGAAGATGATGGGCATCAAAGAAACTCCACACAGAGTTTACTTTCTTTGTGACAAAAAATAGCCAATGGGAAAAAATATGCCCTTGCCTGGACTGCTGACAGTATTCTGTCCAAATGGACACAAAAGAAAGTGACTGCTAAACTTTGCCAAGACAAAGTGGGACAGTCTTTCAAAAATCCTGCCTCACAGAAGAGTCTGTCAGATATTCTAGGCCTGCAGGCCGAAGTTGGATGCAGAGGAACCTTGGGTGACTGTCCAGGCAGCCAGCTATTTCTGTCATTTCTTAATTTTGGAGGTTGTTTGTTCTGCACTTATAGTATATCCTTCTCAGGTCTCTGATGGAATTGAACACTAGATAGTTATAGTTTTTCTTGTTACCAAATTCAAAAAAAGAAACTCACAAAATGAGGTGTAAAGTATATAAGGTTGAGAGACCTAAAAAGGTAGTTTTGGGTTGGTAATTCAAGTTAAAATAGAAAGTGAATTAGATACAATACTTTGGACTTTACCAAGATGGGATAGATAATGGAGTATATTCTCTGAATGTGCCAAATGCTAATGGACTAGACATTATTAATGTAATTACTGCATATATATGTATATAATATTGTACTTATTGTATATAGTTTTTCTACGTTAGTTAAAACCTCTTTTTATTTAGAGAAAAAGGGGGAAATGTTGTGTGATATTTTGTGTGTGTTTTGACAAATAAAATTTTCTTGGCATCAGAGGGCAGAGCTAGCCACTAGTTAACCATAGAGGTCTGGAGGTCTGTATGGAGAGGAACAGGAAGTGATAAGGCAGGGTGGAGGGAGACAGGATCTAGGCCTTTTTGAACTAGAGGAAGGAAGTGACTGTGGCTGCTCTTCTGTTTCTCTGATCTTTCAGGTTTTACCCTGATATCTGACTCCTGGTTTTTATGGATAAGATTAACTAGATTTAATCTTCACATATGGAATGGATGGATTCCCAGAATGACAACACTACAACACAGTGAACCTTAAAAATATTCTGCTAAACTGGACATGGAGGCTCAAGCCTCTAACATAAGCACTTAGAAGGTGGAGGCAATTAGACCAGGAATTCAAGAGCAGCCTCAGCTACATGAGACCCTGCCTCAGGAAAAAAAATTCCCCTATCCCTGTGAAAATAAAGCATAGGAAGTGAAATGAGCCATCTCCAAAGTACCACATGCTGCAGGTTCCATTTACACGGTGTCCAGTTTAGGTAAACAAAGGAACACAAAAGAGTCAGGCTGTGGCTCAGAGGAAAGAGCCTAGGAAGTGCCTGTGAAGACCTAGGTTAATGTCACCACCTGTGGGGATATTTTGTTTGTGCTCTCACAAATAAAGCTTGCCTGGAGATCAGAGTGCGGAGCTAGCAACTAGAGGCCAGGCAGTGGTGGCACACACCTTTACTCTCAGCACTTGGGAGGAGGAAACAGGAAGTGATATGGCTGGGCAGATTTCGGAAATTTGAGGTCCAGCCTCTTAATTTCCTTCCCAGGGGCCCAGAAGAGACACTACCAATGGTGGGAAATGAATCTAGATACACCAAGCTCTTTTGTCTGTTTACTTTATTCCTCTATGACAAAATTCTATCTATCCAGCTTCAGTTCTGTCCTGACTCTCAGTTCCTCTCTGTACATACTTCTTCTGTCCCCTCATGGCCCTGGTCATAACTAAGCCCTTATGCTTTTGATCTCATCTTCATCCCCTGTTCCTTCATCCTCTATCTTTTCTTCCTCTCCTCTCCTGATCTGATTCACCTACCATCTACAAGAAACTTTTCCTTGCTCCTCACTCCTCAGCCTGAGCCATTCTGCCTTCCAGTCTACAGAATCTGTCTTCCTCTCTTCTCTCTGGCCACATGGTTGTCTACCATCTACTGAAACACTGCCTTGTTCTTTCTTTCCTGGCCATGCATGATTCTCTCCCTGGAATCCTGCCTCACCCCTCACTTTACTTGGATATGCAGAACCCTTTGTTCTCAGTCAATGGCTCTGGAATGCCATTAGGCCTGAAGGCAAGAGGTGGTCTGAGCTATTCTATCCCTGCTAGTCCTTCAATGCTTTGTTTGGGGCTGGCCCTAGCTAAAGGGGAAATTTGCAAAAGATAGATACCCAATTCAAATGATAAAAAGGGGGGCCAGGAGCTTGGAGGCAGAAGGCTCTGCCTATGTGACTTTATCCAAGTACTGGCCTGAGCAGGGTGCTCATACATACACGGCCTATGGGAATTATCAGCATAAGAGATTCATAGCAAGGCGCAGCTGAATATTAAAGCTGTATAACACCAAATATTCTGTGATAAATGGCTTCCTATTTGACTGATGGACCCTTGGTCAGTCAAAGTATAGCTTATTATATACAGCTGGACTCCCTATAATATATTTTTGTGGAGAGAGGAAGTGATAAGGTGGGGTGAAGATAGGATCTTTGCCTTTCAGGTTGAGGATTCCCTAGAGGTAAGAAGTCTCTCTAGTGACTGGCTCTGTAGTGGATAGCTGTTCTGTCTATGACCTTGAAGCACCTGCTCCTGGGGTGTGGCTTGGGGCTACCCTTAAGACCTGAGAAGCTTGCACATAGGCTGTTCTTTTCTCCCATTTGCTTGGGGGCTAGATGATGTGGACTGTCTCAGAGAGCATTGGACTGTACCTCAGCTTTCCAGAACCCTGCAACAATCCTCCTATACTATATTTTGTGAGAGTATTTCTCCAATTTATATCCTAATAAATTCCTCTTACCCCTTAAACAGAATCCCATGGATTTATCAATACATGGCTCCTTTACTTACCATTCAGCATTTACCCCGATATCTGGCTCCAGGTTTTTATTATTAAGACCAATTAGGATTCATGCTACAAGCACCCTAAAAGAGGGATGGGGGCTGGAGAGTAGCAGTTAAGAGCACTTGTTGCTCTTGTCAAGGATGAGTTCAGTTCCCAGCAACCACATGATGGCTCTCAACCATCCATAACTCTAGGTTCAGGGGATCTTATTCCTTTTTCTGACCTCTACAGGCATCAGGCACATACATAGTGCACATAAATACAAACAGGCAAAACACTCCTACACATAAGATAAATACATCTAAGGAAAATGCATTTTAAAAAGCTCATTGAGGAGCACAGGTGGACTGGCAGTTGTTACTGTTCTGCCCAGATTAGGACCCCCAAAGAGACCACCAGAGACCGAAGATGTCCAGAATGCAATAGCAAGGTTTATTTGGCACACATGCGTAGTTCAAGCTAGCAGGGAACCTTCGTCCACCACGCCCAACACCCACCACGCCCAACACCCACCACGCCCAACACCCACCACGCCCAACACCCACCACGCCCAACACTGAGAGGCAGGGAGGAGAGTTCCTCTTTCTTGGGGAAGTTAATTTTTATAGGCAAAACCCACAAAATTCCTTAGAGGGGAGGGGGTTAGTACGGGTCCATCCTTGATTGGTCCAGTTTTTCCTGGGCCTGGAATTGGTCTTATTTCAGTTTATCTGTTTGCCCTGTCAGGAGTTTTACAGCCCATCTCCAGGGTCTGGTCATGTTATCTCCAGAGAGGGGCATCTCATGGTTATTCTGTCACCACCAGACATCCTGACTTTGTTCTTTTGAAAACACCTGACTTCACCCTCTCCAGGAAGGGGGAACTGACTCAGTTCTGTTTATTTTCCTCAGCTCTTTTGGGTTTCTGGGGGAACTGTGTCTGGGACTTTGGTGGGGGTCTTTCAGTTACCTCTGGAACAGTGCTGGTGGGTGGGTTAAAGAGATGAGAAACAACTACTAATGGGTGCAGAAGTGACCTTCTAGGAGAAAAATGTCCTAAAACCCAGTGTGATGACGGTCGCCCAGCTTTGAGTATGTTAAAAACCACTGGATTCTGCATGGTTATTCTGTGGAGGCTGTAGGACTCCGGGAGCTGAAGAGTCTGTGCAGAATTGTTTCTCAGGAGTGGGAGCTTGATCTGTTGCCCACAGCTTGCACACAACACTCAGGTAATGTTCCACACTCCTCAGGGGCTGCTTCTGCTGCCCCACAGCCTGCATACGACTCATGGAGTAACTCCCAGCCCCCTCCACCTTCTTTCCTTTCTTCCTTGTTTGTCTTTCTTGGGCTGAGTCTTACTCTGTAGCTCAGGCTGGCAGGCCTTGAACTGGCCATGTGCTCCTGTCTCAGCCTCCAGAGTGCTGGGGTTGTCCCTTCCTATGTTTGGCTTCTGGAGCAGCAGCTTAGAAAGCTCCACTGGGAGCAGAACGTGTCACAGTGAAGGTGGGTGTGGGGGCTTACACCTTTACATCACTCAGGAGGTTGAGGCAGGTGGATGGCCTTGAGTATGAGGCCAGTCTACTTATATTGTGAGTTCCAGGCTAGCCTGGAATCAGACCCTGTCTCTAAATGAATGAATGAATGAATGAATGAATGAATGAATAAATAAATAAATAAATAAATAAATAAATAAATAAATAAATAAGGCATTGTTTGTATGCTAACTAAAATAAATAGAGAAAGAGAGATCAAGCTGGAAGCTATTTGGAGGGTGGGTTGGAGGCAGGGAGGCCAACTAGAAGACAGATTCATCAGGTCCTTTCACTACAATTAGCAAACAACTCAATGACGAAAAATATACTGTTTGGGTCACTGTAGCACAGGCGGGCAGAGGCACGGCTCTGGATGGTGTCCCGGCCCCCAGTCTCCCTGATAGGCTTCGTGAGAGGGAAAAGCAGATACACAGACTCCACCTCCTTAGGCTCTTCTCTGGAATAAATTCTGATCCCACCCACCGGCTAGCTACCGCTTCTGGACACCCCCCCACCCCCTACCCCCCCCCCCCCCCCCGCTGCGACCCAGGACATTACTGCACAAAGGACACGTGTCCTGCCACTGAGCCTTATCCCCTGCCCTTCTTTCTGGGTTTTGATAGTGATGGTGTTTGTATATAGGGCTGCCTGAGGGAGGAACCATGTTGACCCAAGGAAGCACAAGCATTCTTTAGGATTCTACCAGGGAAGACAAAGGTATCAAAGCATCCAAAGGAGCCTTAGGTCAGCCAGCCTGCCTACCTCCCTGCCTCCTCTCCTTCCTCTTCTCGACTCTTGTAGCCCACTTCTGACCCTCCTGTCTCCATCTCCCAGATGGGATTACAAGTATGTGGTATCACATCTGGTTTGATGCTGTGCTGGGGCTTGAACCCAGGGCTCTGTGCCCCAGGTCTTAGGTTTTCATGACCCACCCCGTACCTGCTTTTACCATGTGCTCCACGCCTAGCTCCCTTCTGTCGGCACTCCCTGCTTCCACCCAGTCCCATGCTGGCGCTGGCCTTAGTTCCGAACACTGAATGACAGCCCCCTTTGGCTGTAGATGAGGGCGGCAAAGTCCCCTACATACCCAACCATTCCTCCAGTGGCAGTGTCCCAGGGGAAACAGGAACTGGTCCTGGCCCTCTCACCCTGACTCTGGGAGGACAGTGACTTGGAGAGATGATAATGTTGGGCCAACGGGGACTGCTGGCTGAGAACCCCACCCTGAGGGCTGCAGGGAGCTGGGGTGAGGGGTGCTCAGTCAGAGAGCTTACAGGGACTCTGCCCTGCTTCTTCCAGCTACTCCTGGCTGTGATGTGAGCAGTTCCCTCCAATGCCTGCTTAAGAAGCTGAGGGAGGTGGGGGACCCTTCACACTAGTCAGCCCTGCAAAGGGGAAGAAATCCAGGCCTTCCCCAAGGCTGGCTAGAAGAGGCTCAGTTTTGAGAGGAAGGTACCCAGACAGCTCTAGTGGCTGGAGAGGCAGGAGAAGCTGTTTCCTTGGAGATGTTTAAACACACACAGGTTCTGTCAGGATGAGTTTACCCATCTGGAAGATCCTGGGAGGTCTCTTAGCGGGTCAGAACTCTGGGCTATTTTTAAAGCCTGGATTGCAGGCATTGACCCTGTAGTCAGAATAGTACAAGAAGGTGGCTCTCTGTGAGGCAGGAAATGGTGTGAGTAGATGACTCTGGATCATGCTGACAGGGAACATAGCCAGTCCGGGAGCTACAGTACAAAATAACACAGGTCATGAACTTCAGCAGCTGCCTGGGGGCTGCCTCCTCCTCCTCGGATCCCCTACCTTCAGAACTTGTAGTAGGAGAGGCCACATAGAGTAGACACAGTGAATGTCTTGCAGAGGCCGTCAGTGCCAGAGCCTGCAATGTGGGAGGACCTGCACCAGGGAGCTTGGCGCAGGCTTGTCCCTTGAGGAGAAGAAAGTGTCTGGTACATAGAGCAAAGGGCCAGACCTGGAGCCCAAAATTCCTGGGGGAACCAGAGAGTTTATGAGAGACAGGCTGTGCAGAAGCAGGGAGCCTGGGCATCTGCTTGTGGGAGTCGTGAAAGAGACTGCACCTTGGAGGATGGGTAGGATTTATGAGGCAGACGAGGAGGAGAAAGACAGCAGAGAAGACAGTCTGAACCAAATACGGAGAGATCAGTGCACATCCAGGCACCTTCCCAATATCCCAAATTGTGACCACCGTCTCCGAGTTCAGACTCCAACCTGCATCAAACCGAGTGAAAGCTGTATGACTAGTTACAGCTTTTAACCCTGTCCCTGGAGAGGCAGAGGCTGGAAGGCAGAGCGAGGCAGGGTTTGCAGCAGCCCCTGCCCTGGGGAGATAAGAGTGATGTTCATTGCATGCTGGGGAACTAGAGACAAAGCAGGAGTCGGTGATGATGCAGAGTTTGGGGCCTGAACGGCGGGCCGGGTAGATGTTGCCCCTGAAGGACACAGAATGCAATGGAGATTGTGGAAGGGCATCCAGGACATGGCGCAGGAATCCTAACTGGTCTTAATAAAAACCCAGAGCCAGATATGGGGTTAAACACTGAAAGAGGAGAGGAGATAAGCCACAGCCACTTCTCGCCTCACCAATTCCTGAAGGGGCAGGTCCTGTCTCCAGGAATCCTCAGACTGAATGCCCCTGAGTCCTCAGCCGAAAGGACTGAGTCCCTGCCTCCTCCTGCCTTATATTCCTTTTCTCTGCCCAGCCATATCACTTCCTGTCTCAACCTTCCTAGTGCTGGAATTAATGGCGTGTGTGCTTCCCAAATACTGGGAGCAAAGGCATGAGATCTCAAGTGCTGGGATTAAAGGTGTGTGTCACCACTGCCCGGTCTCTATGTTTAATCTAGTGGCTGGCTCTGTCCTCTGATCTTCAGGCAAATTTTATTTGTTACCGTACAAACAAAATATCACCACATATGGTCAGCCTGCAGACCTGGCAGTCATGTGTGGAGGACAGGGCTGACAGAAACAGAATCATTGTGGAGGCTGGGGGTGGGGGTGGGAAGAAGACCTGGGCAAGGGCTTCTCACTGTCCACATGCTCCCTTTATGCACAGGATTCCCTTGTTTGAAATAGGCACATGGACACCCAGCTTCAGATTGTATTTCCCAGCTTCCCTAGCAGGCTTGATCTGCTCATGTGGTCAAGTTCTGGCCAATAGAATACGAGTAGAAGGGTGATGCCCACAGCCTTCGAAAGGAAGCTGTGTGCTGTGTCTCCTCCTGCCTCATGGGGAGAGTAGGTTTGTAATGTCACACCTACACTGAGTTGCAGCCCCTAATTGGGACTTGGGGACAAGGATCTAGGCTCCAGAACACTGTGTCCCCTGTGTGTCAAAGACGTTTCACATTTCCTGAGGCTGTGCAAGTGACAACAACCTGCCTGTCAAACATTGCACACCCTTCCTGGTATATACCAAGCACCCAAAGCACTTTGTGGCAGTTCCTTCTCTGCAGAGCTGTCTCCTGAAACGAGAGAGTTCTTGTTTTGAAGCATTTCATGGTTTCATCCCCTGTGAATTCAAAACTGTTCTGTAGCCTCAGAGTCAACTCCTTAGTGAGCCTGTTTGTCCTACATTAACCCATTGTTAAGCAACAATTCCCTTAACATGATAATGCTGAGTCCTGCCAGAAAACACACCCCACAGAGAGCCCTTTGGAGAGCAGTGCCCACCTTTTCAAAGTTATCTTTGCTGTTCATTTCACAATGAGTTAAATTTGACTTTCTCCTCATACTTAAACCCCAAACCTGGGCTTCACCCCAGTGCAATAACAGTGTGAACATCAAGCAAATCTGGTATCTGTATGATTTCCACAATAAAGCACATGGCGTCTGGGGCTTCTTTTATTAATTGCTTCCATTTTCAGTCTGTCAGGGTCAAACTTTAGTGTTTTCTTTGTTTAAAATGTATTTTATTTCTACAGCACAGTAGGGTGACTATAGTGATAGGCATACATTATATGCACATTCTGAAATATCACACTGTACCCCATAATCTGTATTATTATATATTAAAATATATTCATATGGTGGTTTATTATTCTGTTTTGTTTGTTTTTTTGCTTTGAGACAGGGCCTCACTATGTAGATCAGGCTGACCTGGAATTCACTATGTAGGCCAGGCTGACCTGGAACTCACTATGTAGACCAGGCTGACCTAGAACTCACAATGTAGACCAGGCTGTCCTGGAACTCACTATGTAGACCAGGCTTATCCTGGAACTCACTATGTAGACCAAGCTGTCCTGGAACTCACTATGTAGACCAGGCTATCCTGGAACTCACTATGTAGACCAGGCTGTCCTGGAACTCACTATGTAGACCAGGCTGACCTGGAACTCACAGGGCGCCTTCTGCTTCTTCCTTCTGAGTGCTAAGAATCTAGGTGCACACCAGCAAATCCGGCTATTAAGTCTTTTTTTTTTTTTCCCCCACTATGAGTCGGGGGTTTTTCCTCTTCTGGGTGCTGGGGATTGAACCAGGGCTTTGCACATGTTCACAGCTGTCTGCCTCGGTAACACATGCCAGCCTTCTTTCTGCTTTCTACTAAAAAGCAGCATTTCCTTTTCTCTAGGAAATCAATTAATTTTTGAGCTTTTATTTCATTCACTATTAGTGCATGGGCATATGATGCTTGACCTACAGAGTAGGAGTGGAGGCCAGGGAAGAGCTTGGGGTAGTTGGTTCTCTCCTTCCATTGTGGGTTCTGGGGATCAAACCCAGGTCACCAAGCCCCTGCAGGAAGCACGTTAGCCTCTCAGCCATCTCCCCAACCCACTCCTCAGTCTCTCACCCTGGTGCTTACACCTATATGAAAACATATTTCTTGTGGTGTTTGAATGGAAATGGGCCCCCTAGGCTCACATATTTGAATGTTTGGTCCTCAGTTGGTAAACTGTTTAGGAAAGATTAGGAGGCGTGGCCTTGTTGGAGAAGGTGTGTCACTGGGGTAGGCTCTGAGGTTTCTACAGCCTGTGTCCAGCCTCCATCTCTCTCTGCCTCCTGCCTGTGAACTGGTATGTAAGTTCTCAGCCAGGGCTACAGTGCCATTCTGCCTACAGGCCGCCAAGCTTCCTACCATGACGATTATAGATTAAACCTCTGAACTGTAGGCAAGCCCCCAATAAATGCCTTCTTTTGTGAGCTGCTGCGGTCATGGCGTCTCTTCACAGCAACAGAACAGTGACCAAGGCATTTCTTAAACCTTGACTCTGGTTAATAAGCACAAATGAAATTCGACATATGGCTTGATCATAGTTACATGTACTTATTAATGGTAATGGACAGATTAGCTCTGGCTGATGCGATTTAAGTAATTTTTAGTATTTTACTTTTCTGAACATCCTAGGAGGTGGAGAGAGAGAGAGGAGAGAGAGAGAGAGAGAGAGAGAGAGAGAGAGAGAGAGGCTGACTGACTCTCATATAGCCTAGCTGGCCTTGAATTCACTATGTAGCCTAGGATAACCTTGAACTCCCATTCCCTGCCTGCTTACTGAGTGCTGGGATTACATGTGTATGCCACCATGGATAGTCCAAAATTAATACTTTTATAGTCAAAATTTAATGCAAGGCAAATTTTCAAAAAGAAATACATAATCGAAATGAAGAAAGAATACAGATGCCATTTTTTTTTTTTTTTTAAGGCTTTGGGTGCAAAGAACACAGTGGCTGAGCACATAAGGCTGGCTAAGCCCAGGATATGTTCTGCTGCCTTATTAAAGGGTACACTGTCAGTAAGGACCCTCATGTCTTGACCTGGCTTCTGGCAAGATACTCTGCTCTGGGAAACCAAGGTCCTTGGTTTTCCCAGGACCTTGGTTTCCCCTTGTAAAATATTAGGTTCAAACCATGTTAGAGTCCTGAGACTCAGTTTCACATAATTAGGTGCTTGTTTTTCTCACACATCAGTTGAAAAATACTCCACTTTGGCTGAGAGGGGAAAGTTCATTGGGACACATCCTACCTCTTGCCTTCTGGCTAGCCATTGGAAGAGCGGGGCATCTGGAATTGATGGAGGACAATCCCTGCTTTCCAGAACTTTACCGTCTTATGAAGAGGGTCAGATAGGAACGGAAGGCATGTTAAAGGAACCACAAGCTAGAAGTGGTGATACACACCTGTTAGCCCAGCACTTGGGAGGTGGAGATGGGACTATGTTTGGCTACACATTGAGTTTGAAGTCAACCTAGGCTACATAAGACCTTGGCTCAAAACCACAAAGCCAGGCTGGTTAAATATCTCAGCAGATAAAGAAAGGTACTTGCTGCCAAGCCTCATGACCTGGGTTCGATCCCCCAGATCTACTTAGTAGAAGGAGAAACAGATACCGAAAGATGTCCTCTGACCTCCACACAAAAACAGTGGCATGACCTTGTGCACCTATGAGCGTGCACACACAATAAGTAAATGTAAAAAATAAGTTTAAAGTAGGCCAGGTGGTAGCAGTGCACGCCTTTAATCCCAGCTCTCAGGAGGCAGAGGCAGGAGGATCTCTGTGAGTTCGAGGCCAGCCTGGGCTACAGAGCGAGATCCAGGACAGCCTCCAAAGCTACACAGAGAAACCCTGTCTTGAAAACCCTAAAAAAATAAAACATTTAAAGTAAAAAACAAAACAAAGAGAGCAATGTTGGAAAGATTGCTATTCCAGATCTCAAGAGTTATTACAAAGCCATACTAATAAAAGCAACGTGGTACTGGCACAAACAGACATGTAAACCAATAAAACACAACTGAATACCAAAACATTTTTTAAAAAAGGAAGACCAAAACATGGGTTTTCATAACTTCAGCCATTTAGCATTTGACAAAGATGTCAAAAACATAAACTGGGAAGAAGAAAGCATCTTCAAAAATGGTGCAGAGAAAACTGGTCCACACTAAGAAGAAGAAAACTAAGCCTTATCTCTATCACCTTTGCACAAAAACTAACTCTGAATGAGTCGATGACTTAAACCTGAAACACTGAAACTGCTAGAAGAAAACACAGGCAGTTCCCTGTGTGGCTCAGGAATCGGAAGAGACCAGGACTCCATTTTCGAAGAATCAAGGCCAACAATCGACAGGTGGGACTGTCGAAAACTGCCAAGCTTCTGCACTGCTGAAAAAAGCACTCAGCCACATGAAGGGGAAGCTCACAGAATGGGAGAGAGTCTTTGCCAGCAGATGTCTGACAGAGGATGAAGATCGAGACGAGAAAGAACTCAAAAACAAACTAACCGAACCCTATTCAAGAACGGGCCTGGGATCTGAACAGAGTTCTCCAAAGAAGAAAACCATGGCTAAGGAATACCTTCAAAAATGTGCATTGTCCCTAGCAATGAGGGAAATGCATTAAATCGAAACAACTTGGAGACTTCGTCTTAACCCAATCATAATGGTAAAGATCAGCAAAACAACTGCCAGCCAGTGCTGGAGGGGTGTGGGGAGAAGGGACCTCAGCCGCGGTGTGGGGAGAAGGAAGGGACCTCAGCCGCGGTGGGCTCACATCTCTCCGCTCGCTGCGTGGCTGTCTCTGCACGGGTACCGAACTCCTCTTCTTTCTCAGGCCCTGTAATATGTCTTGGGGTCTGAAACAGTAACCCTTCCCGCATTGTTCTTTTTGTTTATTTGTTTTGTTACTTTAAACTTTTTTTTTTTTTTTTTTTTTACATTTATTGATTGTGTGTGCATCCTCCTGGATGCACACGTTCATGTCTCTCTGATAGAAAATGGGCTTCACCAGGATTTCAAACTGGTACAGACACTATGAAAATCAGTGTGGAGGATTTTAAAAAGCTAAAAATAAATCTACATATAACTCAACTATACCACTCCTTGGTAGATGCTCAAAGGCCTCCACAGACATTCAGTAGCCATATTCATCATTGCTCTATTCACAATAGCCAGGAAGTGCAACCTAAATGTCCTTTAACTGGCAACGGGTAACAGAAACGTGGTGTACATCCATTGTGGAATAAAATGCAGATGTAAAGAAGAATGAAGCCTCGAACTCGCCAGGTGAAGGAACAGAACTGGAAAAGACCCAATTGAGTGAGATAACCCGGACCCAGAAAGACAAGCGCCGCATGGTCTCTCTCATCTGTGGTCCCTGGCTCCAGATCTTTGGGTCTCATGAGTATGTAGCCTGGAGTAACTGCAGAAACCAGGGAAGTAAAAAGAGAACCCAGTGGGGGAGTAAGGGAGAGGGGAATAGCTGGGCGTAAGTGATCTGAAGAGGAGATGGGGAAAACTCAGGGGGCTCTAATTAGTGGTGGGAGAGGAAGATAAATACAGAGAGAGGATAAAACAAGAGTAAGAATGTCTGAAAAAAACCTCAGACTCATACTATCAGCTATCTACCTAAAAATACCTATAATAAATGTAAGTTGACATATAAATATGCATATACAGTTTACATGAAATTTTCTCATCTGGGCTGATGATGCTCTCTCTAAGAATCAAAGATCACCAGGTATGAGAAGCACTCTTTTGAGTTGTTGGCCAGCATTGTCCAAGAGACTCCCAAAAATTACAGGCTATAGCCCTTGGTTGCCCCCTAAAGGTGGAAGGCTATAGCCCTAAAGGTTACCCCCTAAATTGCTGAAGACACCATGCACCTTGGACATGGGGTCCAGAGCATACCCCTGTCCCCAGCCTTGAGCTGCATCTGACCTGAAAGTCTGAGGACTAACATTTATGGTATCAGAAGGCACCACATGAGCTTACCACACAAGCTTCCAAAGGACTGTTTACCAACAGTTCTCCCTAGCTACACCACTTACGAACCACAATAAAAACCAGCATGGCACAATAGCCTATGGGTGCCATAGTGCCACACATGTCTTGGTGGAAACCAACAGCTTTCTAATTGCATCATTCAACAAGAGGGAAATCATACCTGGTACTGGAAAGCCAAACAACTATCCAGGGCAAGAAAAGCCATGGATCTTAACAGAGAACCTACAGCTGCCACATCATAAATCAGCATAATCCCTAATTACATTCTAAATATTTGTCCTTATCTACAGATAGGCTTCGTCATCAATCCTCATCAAGGACTTCTCTTGGCGATGGACAGAAACCATTAATTATAAAAAGCTACAACCAATCAAAATACAGAGCTGTAGAGCCCAGTCCCAACTAATACACAGGCACCAACCGGTCTTTAAAATCTGTTCTCACTAAGATGTCACAGAAACTTCCCCTCAACTGGGTAAAATTACTGCCTCTAGCTCTTTTCAGGCTCAAGGGCCCTTCCTAAGATGCCTCTTTCAATTTCTCCATTTGAACTAAGTATAGGAGACTGGCTCTCACACTGGGTCTTCTATCCAAACCCTCCCCCATTCCAGACAGCCTGTTAACTCCCTTACTCTGTCATCTCAGGTCTGTCCTGTGGAACTTTGCAGACCATTCCTTACCTCAGCCATGTGACAATCCTTGCCTACCCCTGATCCACATTGGGGATCAGGTTCTTCTTTCCCCTCCAGGCTAGCACCCCTCACCCTTCTCCCCTAAATGGAAGGGACCCTTCAAGGTAATTCTTGTAACCCCCACAGCTGCTAAGCTTGAGGGATTTCCCCACTGGATTTACCTGTCTCATCTGAAACTTTTTTATCTCACCTCCATCCCAGAAAAAAAAATCTCTCTTCATACACAGTGACACAGACAGGGC
Organism: Onychomys torridus; assembly: GCF_903995425.1. Lineage (NCBI taxonomy): Eukaryota > Metazoa > Chordata > Mammalia > Rodentia > Cricetidae > Onychomys > Onychomys torridus. The sequence goes on along the minus strand of NC_050458.1, from coordinate 5,742,046 downwards.
CCTGCTCTCTCAAGTTCCAGAGGACACCAGGATCCAATGCCTTGTCACCAATTCCAGAAGAATAAGGTATCATCCCAGAAGCTCTTCCTTCCTGGTTCCCATTCCTAATTAACTACTCAGCTAATTGTTACAGGACCACCATAGAGCTGGAGGCCAAGGACCATCAAATAAATATATCTAGGCAGTAAGGAACAATAACAGTCCAGAGTTATTTACACCCCAGATCCAAAAGGGTCCAGACTCAGCAATTGATCACCTGTGTCTCCTGGATTCTAAACCAATAAAAGAAACAGGTGCCTTAAAATAATTTGTCTCAGATAAGGCTTATCTCAGGTAAAAATTAAAAACATGTTCCAAATCTCTCTCTCTCTCTTTCTCTTACTAACACTGATATACCAGAGTACTAAACATTAGTATGTCATGGTCACCAGCCCAAGACTTTAAATTTCCCATGGCTGTTTCTTAATATGTTTAAAATATCTTCCAAACTCCAGAAACCAGCTTGAATCCATCTGGACAGGTCAGAACTGCTTCAGTTATGTATAAGCCAAACTTTCCTGGTCCTGGGACCCTCTCCCTCACTTTGGGATCCCCCAAAGGAGAAATATTATATATAAAAATTCTTTTTTTTCTAAGCTTTTCCCTGTCTCACCAGCACCTCTCAGACACAAGCCGCCAGAGTCCCAAGCCAAGAAAGATGGACAGCTCCAAAGCAGCAGATGACAATCCACTATCCCAGGACGCCTGGCTACCTCAGAAGCCCCCTTCCCTAGCTCCCCCAGAGTCAGCTGACACCCACCAAGTCAGCTGGAAGCAGTTTTCAAGAGAAACAGATGCTCCCATACTCGCTCATCTGCCATCTTTTAGAAAAATAGAGTCAGGGACAACAGGAATCTAGCCACACCCCCATGATCGGGCATGCCCTGGCGAGACACTTAGTCATTTCCTGGCCTTACGTCCTATGTAATTTGCGCACAGCATGATCATGTAATCTATGCGCATGTGTGGAGTAGCCACGTGGGCCCATGTGCCCATGCACAGGGTAGTCCTTCAAAGGTGGGTCCATGTACCCTCCCGCTCCTCCACACATGTCTTCAGCAGGCCTGACCACACTCTGTCCTGTCCTGTCCCTCCCTCCTCCTAATGAAACTGTGATAGTGAGTTTGTTATGTTTCCTGGCTTTTCTTTGCAGGGTGAAAACGCCGCATAAAACCAACAGCAGGCAACCAAAGAATTCCGAGAGCAGGAGAAATGTCTTCCCTAGGAAGAATACACTAATTGGTAGTCAGATACAAGTAACATTATACAGGCTAAGAAGGCTGTATCTATGGATTTAGGAATATAATATAACATATATTTTAAATGTACATAAATGTAACAATGATTAAAGAAAAAGAGACCATGAATTTGAAAGTGGAGGAACATGAGAAGTTTTGGAGGGAGGAAAGAGGAGGGAGAAATGATGTAATTATAATCTCAGAAAATTTTTTTTTAATTTAAAGTAAAAACCAAAAACCACATGCAGCCAGTCAGGCACAGTGGCCATTGGCCATCACTAGTCCTACCTACTCAAGAGGCTGAGGTGAGGGGACGCTCACTTGAGCCAGGAGTTCTGGACTAGGTTAGTTCTGGACTAAGAACACTGGGCAAGTGCCACGCTCCTGGGAAGGGGTGCCATGCTCCTGGGAAGAAGGGGTGCCTTGGCAGAGCTGTAGGAAAGATATAGGCTGGAGCCAGCAGTAGTTGGGGTGTCTGTTCTCAAAACATCTGGGCAGTGCCAAGAGAGGAGGGAAACCAGCTTTTTTTGTTTGTTTTTCGAGACAGGGTTTCTCTGTGTAGTTTTGTGCCTTTCCTGGATCTCCCTCTGTAGACCAGGCTGGCCTCGAACTCACAGAGAACGGTCTGGCTCTGCCTCCGGCGTGCTGGGATTAAAGGCGTGCACCACCACCGCCCGGCTAGGAAACCAGCTTTTAAAGACAGTCTGGAGTCCAGCTGAGGGGCTTGCTAGTGCTTATCCAGAAAGGTCATGGTGGTCAGCACCAGGTTACTGGGGCCCCACTTCGGTTGCCTTCGGTGTCTGGAGGAGCGTGGGGCGCTGTGGCCAGAATAACCACTGTTATTCTGTTTCAACCACTGTTGTTAGTCTTCCTACCAGGCCTTTTATTTTTCCCAGTGGCCTGCGGGGCTTCCTCTGGGGATAGCTCTCCTTTTCCTCCATTGCCGCCACTGCCTCCCCACCGTTTCCAGGATGGCCGGACCTTTCTCTTGTTCAGTCTGACTTGGGTGCCGCTCTAGCTACAGGCTCCAGTCTGTGGACCCCACAGCCCTGTCCTGGCTGATAAGAATGGTAGCAAAGGCGGGATGTCAGTGCCAGACTGAAGCCAAGGCCACTGTGAGTTGCTGATTCTGTGTTCTACTCCAAAGACTGGAGAGGGAATCAGTCACGTTCAACCTGAGAAACCACAGTGGCCCCGAGACTGTAAAGGGAGAAGTCTCTCCACTGGGGAGCATTTCTGAGAATTCCCAGATGTCTGGCCCTCTCACTGCCCCTCTGGCATCTTCTTCCTCCAGTCCACTCCAAAGTAGGCATATTTATTGTCTGGTGTGTGGGCACGCGTGCAGCATGCCTGCATGTGTAGGGAACAGCATCACATCAAGCATCTCCTCTGTTGCTCTCCACCTCATGCTCTGAGCAGGGGCCCTCACTGAACTCAGCTCTCTGTTGCAGCCAGGCTGTCAACCGTGTGCATCACCTTGCCAGGCTTTGGGCTTTATACACAACGCTGGAATCAAGTCCAGGCCCATGTGCTCACAGGCAGGCATTTTACCCACTGTGGTGGTTTGAAAGAAAATGGCCCCCAAAGGGAGTGGCACTATTAGGAGGTGTTGCTTTGTTGGAGAGGGTGTGGCCTTGTTGGAAGAAGTGTGTCACTGTGGGGGCAGTCTTTGAGGTCTCCTGTGCTCAGGATACCTCCCAGTGTCTTAGTGGACTTTCTGTTGTCTGCAAGATGTAGGACTCTCAGCTACTTCTCCAGCACCACGTCTGCCTGCCCGCCACCATGTTCCCAGTCTTGATGATAATGACCTCAACCTCTGAAACCGTAAATGAACCACCCCAATTAAATGCTTTCTTTGTAAGAGTTGCTGTGATCATGGTGTCTCTTCACAATAATAAAACCCAACTAAAACACCCGCTGAGCTATCTCAGCAGCCCCAGATTGTTTCCTCTTCTCCTCCTCCTCCTTCTTCTCCTTCTTCCTCCTCCTCCTCTCCTTCTCCTCCTTCTTCTTCCTCCCCCTCTTCTTCTTCTTCTTCCTTCTCCTCCTCCTCCTCCTCCTCCTTTTCCTTCTTTGAGACAGAGTCTAATTACGTATCCCTGGCCTGGAACTCACTATGTAGATCAGGCTGGCCTCAAACTCCCTGAGATCTGCCTCTATGTGCCACCAGGCCTGGCCCAGAATATTTACCTTTTTGGTTGATTTAATTATTTTTGAGACAGGATTTCGCTCTGTAGCTTAGGCAGATCTAGAACTCACAATCCTCCTGCCTCTGTCCCAGAGTGCTGGGATTACAAACTTGTATACCTGGTTAGAATAAAGATTTTCTTTAAACAACCACTAAGCTGAGTGTGAGACAGAATATATTCAGATGGAAGCTTACTTCAAAGAATTGCCAAGAGTAGGGCACAGAGAAGGAGAAGGGAGAAGGAAGAGATGGAGGGCCTTGGGCTGCCAGGTGGGGTGGAGTCCATGCCCTAGAGCCGCTGCCCTCCTCAGGTGCCCTCCTGTGGTCTACCCCAGTAGTCATACTATGTGGGTTAGGACTAGCTGCAGCCACACAGCAAACACACAATGTCGTCGACCATGAGGAAAAGCATGCAGTTAGAGTTTTCCTGCCTGGCCCAGTCAGGACAAATCTCTCTTACCCTCCAGTCCACAGTCGCTCAGACCCAAGCAAGTAAACACACAGAAACTTACATTGTTTACAAACTGTATGGCCGTGGCAGGCTTCTTGTTATCTACTTCTTCTATCTTAAATTAACCCATTTCTATTAATCTATACCTTGCCACATGGCTTGTGGCTTACCGGTGTCTTTACATGTTGCTTGTCATGGCGGTCGCTGACAGTGTCTCTCCACCCAGCCTTCCACTTCCCAGAATTCTCTTCTCTCTTGTCCCGCCTATACTTCTTGCCTAGCCACTGGCCAAACAGCATTTTTTTTTTATACAGAGCGATATCCACAGCAAAAAGCATCCTTACAGCCTATCATCAACGGAGTCCCTGATGATTGACAGCTTTGTGGGACACACCCCCATCTCTGGCCACAGGAGGCTTTGCCAGTTGGGCAGTTGATAACTATACCTCATTGCTCAGACTTCTGCCAACCCATGCACATGGCATGGGGGACTTTGGGTCAAGAGATACAGAGGGTGACTCACGGGGTGGCAGGTAGGCTGTTTAGATGGAGAGGGTGACTCACGGGCTGGCAGGTAGGCTGTTGAGGCTGTGTTCACACTTCCGGCTGTGTGGCAAAGAGCCATTCTCTCAATCTCTTTGAGTCCTGCTTCCCTCCTCTGAAAAATAAGAAAATGTCAACAGCTCACACAGAGTGTGAGGATTTGATAAAATGACATTCCAAACACAGGAAACTTCTAAATGGATACATGCTCTCCCTGTAAGCAAGGTACTAAGAGTTCTTGACTGGCTCCCAATGTTTAAAAGAATCCTGAGAAATGGTGCCAGTGTGGCTGCCATTTGGAAAATAGCAAACAGAAGTCCTGCTCTCTTCCCTTGGATAAGACCAGAGAGAGTGAAGCTTTCTCTTCTTCGAGCAGGGGAAGCCTTCCTAGTTGGGCATGACAGAAAATCCAAAGCCTCAGAGGTAAAGATCAATTTTCACAAAAATGAAAAATATTTGCCTCAGAGGAAGCTGTGGGAATCGTGGGTGAATAATGACAAATTGCAGAAAATCTCCACGACCATATCCCAAATACATAATTTCTTTAATAAATAAAGAGTTCCTATAAATCAATAAAGAAAAGGCCTAAAACAAAGTGTGGTAGTGTGCAGCTATAATCCCAGAATTCAAGAAGCAGAAGGAGGGGGCTCAAAAGTTCTAGGCTTTCCTGCAAGACTCTGCCTGAAAAATAAAAAAGAAGGCAAACAAAACAAAAATTATAGTTAAATGCTGCTCTAATCCATTTTATTGGTGAGATAAGACACTGTGACCACAAGCACTTTCGGGGGAGAAGGGGTTTATTTCCGCTTATAGGTTGCATCGGTCACTGGAGTAAGTCAGATGACTTCCGTGGGGAAGGGAGGGAGGCCTCAGCTCCACAGGCCTCACCTCCAACAGAGGAGTCACTTCACAGCCAGAGAGGCACAACAGGAATCACAAAGGCTTGCAGGCCAGCTTTTCCTCAGTTAACTTTCCTTGTACTGCCCAGGACCACCTACCCAGAAACTGGTACTGGCCACAGTGGGCTCTGCCCTCCTCCATTAGTGAACAACCAAGATGATCCCCCACAGACGTGTCCACAAGCCAATCTGATCTGGGCAAACCTGCCATTAAGCCTCCCTGTTCAAGCATCTCTAGGCTGTGTCAAACACTTTTGTATCTGGGGCCAGTGAGATGGCTGAGTGGATAAAAGCTTACCGTAAGGCCTGATGATCTAAGTTCGATTCCCAGAACCTGCATGGTAGAAGGAGAGACCCATTTCCCATAAGTTGTTCTCTGACCTCCACAAACATGCTCATACACATATTCACATACACACATACATAAACACATATGCACAAAACAAACCAATAAATAAATGTAAAAGCAAAAAACACCCACAACCTTCAAATTGACAAAGACCCCAACTTTGGTCATACCATTAGTAAAGTCCAGGGAGACACATTTCCCCATACTGGGATGGAAGTTAAAAACACTTTCACTCTTTATAGAGGGCAATTTTATAAGTCTGTCAAAACCTAAATTCCATATTTTTTGCCTTAGCAGTGACACTTTAGGACTTTATACTTTATATAAAAAAATCCGAAAATTACAAGCACCTGCACCCCTGTGAACGGAAGCTATAGTGCCGTCAGAGCACACTAGTGAGTTCGGGGGTGACTTTGCATGTGGTAATATGGGAAGCATCTGCTGATGTGAGGATGGAGCAGTGAGCATGTGCTCTCATTAGTGTTTTAAGTGAATAAGAAGGACCATTTCCACGTTCCTGCTGGCCACTGCCTCTCACAGTCAAAGTGTTATTTGAAGTCTGGACCAGGCCAAGATGTCTCCTCTTGCTGGTCCTAAAATCCTGTGTTTGCAGGGAGATCAGGTTCTTATGCTCTAGCCCAGACTGCCTCGGAACTCACTATATAGCCCAGGCTGGCCTCAAATTCTTACAGCTTTCCTACCTCAGCCTCAGAAATACTGAGATTACAAGTGGGAGCCACCATGCCTAACTAAAATTCAAACCTTCTAGGTTAAACTGAGCTTTCCCATTCCTCCACACTCTCTCCACTTTGTTCTGTGTTCAGACCTCATATGGAGCGACACTGAGTGCCATCTCCTTCCTCCTGTGAACTCTGAAGTGCTTGAACCATTTCATGGACTCTGTGGGGTGAGCTCTGACGGGAGGAAAGGGGAATGGAAATTTGATAGTGTGGGACTGCTGTGTGTCTGGTATAACAGGGCTTTCTTCCAGACCTCCTCTAGTTTTCTATTTATGATTCTGCTGTGCAGCATCCATTGAGGGTGGGATCCAGTGTAGTTGTAACCGTCTTGTTAAATAAGAAACACAGAGCCAATTGCAGAGTTAAAAGCCAAGAGGTCAGAGCAAGAGCTGAAAACCTTACCCTTCACTGCTGCTCTGTCTTTCCTCTTTGCAAGAGGGCTACTTCCTGTGTTTTTCTCTTTTTTATACATTTTCTGTTCTGCCTTCTCATTGGTTGTAAACCCAGCGACATGACCTCCTCGTCATTGCCTGTCTGCACAGACCTCCAGGTCTTCTATGGTTGGTATTGAGATTAAAGGCATGTGTTGCCATGCTGGCTGTATCCTTGAACACACAGAGATCCGCCTAGCTCTGCCTCCCAAGTGCTGGGATTAAAGGCGTGCACTACCACCGCCCAGCTTCTGCTATGGCTTGCTCTGACCCCAAGGCAACTTTATTAATATACAAATAAAGTCACATTTCAGTACAAATAAAATATCACCACAATCCAGGGGAGGTTTCTGCGGAGCTCTTCAAAGGCCTGGCCCAGCTCTGTGCATCCAACGCAATGACTCACGTGTGGTACCGGCCAGACCGGTGCGAAGGAGACGTAGGCCAGCCGCTAGGGGGTGATGGCGCTCTCCTTTGAATTCTGAATAAAGCCAGCAGACTGACAGCTCCCAGGACTCTCTGCTCCCTCCCCACAACGTCAAAACACAACACAAGAATTATTCAGAAAGGAATGCAAGCCATGCAGATGGCATGGTCTACACCCATTTCCAGGTAGAATGAACCAAAACAGAAATCAAACCAGAACCCCCACGCCAAAGGTAAGAGACTGCGTGTCTCTATGCTATTGTCTGCTCTGCATGAAAACGCTCCTCTAATAATGGTCCGCAGAGCCCGGAACCTTGCCTTGTAGCCGTTTATTCTCCGGGAGGCATTTGACCAGGAAAAGGCAAAATGCTTTCTTTTCTCACTCCCTCCGCAATCTCTTTTACTGTATTTGTCACGTGCTTTAAGGTCTAAATTAAGAAATATAAATCCCTGGCACGACAATTAGCGTGCCTTCCAGAGTCAAAGGATCGCGGAAACACTTTGCATTCCTGCACAGTGGTGCCCCCTAGCGGCGGAGCCACAAACTGGGTTATGACAACGCCTTTTCCTCTTGGGCAAGACAATCTAGTTTTTAGCAGAACTGAAAATATCCCCAACTTTCTGTGGGTCTCTCAGCTCTTTCTGCGAACGTTCAGTTTATCCTGTCTTTAAAAAGTAAACGCTCCAGTGTGTCTTCATACCGAGCCAGGAATAGTGGTTCGTTTTAAAAAGCCCTTCCTCCTTCTGTGTGGGCCTGCCTTGACCATAAAGTGAGGAGGAACGCGAGTCTTGTCTGCCCTTGCCTCTCTGTCCCACAGCACGTGCTGCTTCCATGCACAGGGAGAAGGCCGTGGTGGGCAGAAAAGGCCTTGTTTGAATCCTACGATCCTGGCTTGCTTGGCAGACGTACCACCTAGCCCCTTGGGGAGAGTACTTGGGGGATGGGTAGAGCTAAATCTGAACTTGCTGTTCAGCAAGCCCCCTCTGGGGCTGCTGTGTACAGTCACGTTTCACACCCTCTGATTTCCTTCACTTCCGGCACTGCCTCTCTTCGGCAGTTCTGTTCAGTGTCTACACCTGGCCCATGGTGGAGAGGGGCATGCTCAGGCAAAGTGCTCAGAATGGGATCAGATCCCAAAGTGCAGGAAACACATTCCGGCCCCTCCAGGCGTTCCCTGAAAGCTTTCTTGGCTAGCTGATGTGATGTGGAGGTGGTCCTTCCAGCTCACCGCTAGCTGCTCCTACCACCAGAAGCCTCTCCTTGGATGAGGGTTGCAGACAGATGGTTTCCTGGTCTCTCCAAGTCGTGCATGTGGGGTGTGTGTGCGTGTGTGTGTGCGTGTGTGTGTGTGTGTGTGTGTGGTGTGTGTGTGTGTGTGTGTGTGTGTGTGTGTGTGTGTGTTGCATATACATATACATGCCTGTGCACATGGAGACCAGAGCAGAAACCTCAGCTGGTGTTCCTCTTGCACTGACCACTGACCATCTCTCTCTAGTCTGGCGCTCCACCGGTAGGCTAGGCTGTCTGGCCAGTGATCCCAAGGACCCATCTGTCTCTAATTCTCCATCATGGGATTACAAGTGAGTGCCTCCATACCTAGCTTTAAATAAATAAATAACAAGTTCTGGGGATCAAATTCAGAAATTCAGGTCCTCAGGCTTGTGTGGCTTCCCTGAGGGTCTAGTTCTCTTCTGCTCGCCTCTGGACTTCCCACTGAGCTGCTTTATCCTACCCATTGTCTATCACCTTAGTTTCTGTGTGTTATGGAACGAATCAGACTTCTCCCCAAATCACATATTCAAGTCCAAACTCCCATACTTCAAAATACGACTGTATTTAAAGACAAGTTGTTTGTTTGTTTGTTCAGGGAAGATCTCATGTAGCCCAGGTTGTCCTTGAACTCACTATGACACTGAGCCTGGCCTTGAACTCATTTCTTTAAAAAATATTTTATGCAGGTGGGTGATGGTGGCACACACCTTTAATCCCAGCACTCGGGAGGCAGAGCCAGGCGGATCTCTGTGAGTTCGAGGCCAGCCTGGGCTACCTAGTGAGTTCCAGGAAAGGGTCAACACTACACAGAGAAACCCTGTCTCGAAAAACAAAAAATTTATGTGCAGGGATGTTTTGCCTGGATATATTTCTGTTCACTACATGTGTGCATCGACCCTAGAGGCCGGATGAGGGAATGGGTAGTCTGGGACTAGTGTTACAGAGAAGCAATTCAGCACCTGTAGCCTGTGCCTCTGATTCAGGCTCCCTCCCAAAGCTGCAGTCAAGATGTCCTGTAGGACTGTGGTCATCTAGAGCTCCACTGAAAAGGATCTGCTCCCAGGCTGATTGTGCCCCCCCCCCCACCCCATGAGTGGCCAGAGCGGATGTCAGTATCTCCATGGGGCAGTCCTCAGGTAGCTGACTTGCCTCGTGCTAAGGAATGGATGGTCTCAGAAAAACACAGTCTTTTAATTTTTTTTCCACTTACTTATTTTGTGAGATGAGTATGGATGTGTGGGTGCTGGGCAAACACTACCACTGAGCTATATGGCCGACTCAGTCTTCTTATATCCCAATGTCATAGTGGCATCCATGACATTTGGGATATTCTACTCATTAGGGGCAAGTCAAAAGGCTCAGCCTACACCCAAGGGAAGGAAAGCCCGCTTCCTCTCTCTCTTTCCCTCTCTCCCTCTCTCTCTCTCTCTCTCTCTCTCTCTCTCTCTCTCTCTCTCTCTCACACACACACACACACACACACACACACACATGCAAACGAATGCACACACAGGTACACACACATGCACATTGCACACAAGTACACACACCGGCACACATACACATTGCACACAAGTACACACACCGGCACACATACCCATACACACGCACACGTGTCCTCGCTTACACACATTTCGAGACAACTCTGATCCCTGGGTGCTGCCTGCCCAGAAGTGCAGTCGAGCATCCTACATAGGAGCTTCTTGGCTCACTTAGCGCTAAGGTTAGTTTTTTTTTATCATGATGTCCTCAATCAAAACAGGATCAAGGAGCCGGTAACTGTTCTACTGTACTAGCAAGAGCGGAGGCAGAGTGTGGGCTCACATCTTGACAGATTTGGCAGCGGAAAGATAACAGGATGTCTCAATGGTAGGAAATGTGGTCGCTAGCTAGAACTGAGTCATCGAGGGTGTGACAAAGATGGCAAAGTGAAACGAAAAGCCACATTCCCTGGGGTTCCCCTTTCAGTTTATAGCGTAGCCGGGCCAGGAACTACATTTCCCAGAATCCTCTATACCTGGGGCACCACGTGAGTAGTTCTTGCTAATAGGGTTGGCGGAGAGCAACCCTCAGCGTTCCTGGCCAGGGAGAACAGGAAGCAAGCGTCGTCTCTTTCTGCGCACAAGGCGTTTTGAGGCTTCAGGAAGGGGTCACAAGAAAAAAGGCACCAACCAAGAAGACCCGGCCTGGGTTTGTACACGAGCTAGGAGTAGGCATTATTTCTGAAGCCACTGTGAATACAGTTTGATGATGGTAACAGGTGGCGTTACCCGAACAATCCCATGTCATGGACTAGAAACTTGAGAAACAGCACACGCCAGTCTAGAGTGGGCACAGAGCAGCCGTCAGTGGGCCTGAGTCTCAGTGACCTCGTCAGGACACTGGCGAGGGTGACCGTGTACACAGTTCCATAGCCAGGGATGGGCGAGCTGCCTAACCGTGGCCGCAGGGCCCTAATACAACCCTAAGAGAGGGGAACCCTGAAAATGGCTGGGCCTGGACTTCCTGCCACACACAAACAGGTTGGAAATGACTGTGGCTCATTCTTAGGAATGCCAACGGCAGCACGCACTCTCCACCTCTCCAGCCCGGCAAATCAGCAGTAGGTCGGTTCCGGGGTTGAGAGAGCTGCTTCCTGTCCTCCATGTCTCACGACTCAGATGAGGGCAGGCCTGTCTTCTGATTCAGGATGAGCAGAACTAGCCGCTGGAAGGAGCCACCAGGGTCTGCTCCCTGCTTTGTATGCGGCAATGCTAAGAATCTGGCCAGGTTCCCTGACTGCTTGGGAAACCCACCACCTTTAGTGCAGACGGGGACACACACACACACACACACACACACACACACACACACACACACACTACACTTCTGCCCAGGACATATTTTTTGAGGCTGAGTGTTGAACGAGAGCCTTCTACATCTTTCGGAAAGCAAAGCCAGTAAAGGCAGCCTTGGTGAACACCTTCTCCTCAAGCGGGATAAAGCTCCTTTGGAGCAAAGGGTGAGCGCAAACCCGAATGACCTGTTCCAGGGGTAATAAACAGCCGTGTTGGAGGCACAGGGAAGCACCCCAAGCAGCCTGGGCCAGCCTGTCAGCATGCCCGGTTGGCGACTGTTACCTGCGGAGATCTTTTCAGGTAATGAAGTCTATCCTCTATCTTCCTCATCCCTCGACCTCATCGCACAAAAATTGAGTCAAAGTTTCCGACAAGTCCTAGAGAAACCTGAACAACCTCCTGGTTTACTTCTTATCCCCACCCTCACCCCCGCCTCTCTTTACTTGTTACCCTCATCAAATAAGAGACGTCTCTAGTTCCCAGACACTTGGCAAAGTTGAGAATCTTGGCAGCTGTGCATGCACATCCTCCAGATGTTGAAACCTGTTACACCGGAGCCATGCCTCCCACAGGGTTTTTCCGGGCCCGTGAGAGGGCGTGGCAGGGTCACGATGTGATTGAAGGGCTGTGAAGGTGTGGGTCCCATGCCTCCTCACTCAGCTTCTGCCTGCCTCCCAGGCTCCCCTCTGAATTTCTTGTGCATATGTATCACGTCTGCTTCTGGGTCTGATATATACTCTGTTCTCTTGTGTTTCCTCTTTAGTAAGACAGCAACTAGTAGTTCAACTGGCTTCTTGTTTTAGACTACATGTAGGAAATGTTCCTTTTTTTTTTTTTTTACAATTTATTTTGTCTGGTCTTAAACATGCTGTGTAACCAATGATAATAATCTGATCTTCCTGCCTCCACTTCCAAAGTTCTGGGGTTACTACACATGAACCGATAGGCTAGGTTTATGCTGTCCTGGGTACTGAATGAACTCTGGGCTCTGAGCAAGCCAGGCAAGCCTACCAATTGAGGTACACTTCTAAGCTTGTTGTAAAAATGTCTTAGGAAATTATAGCCCTTGGTGGAGTGTGGTGCTAGATGCTTTTAATCTCAGGCATACAGAGGCAGGTGGCTCTGTGAGTTTGAAGGTCTACACAGTGAGCTCCAGGTCAGCCAGAGCTACACAGGGAGACCCTGTCTCAAACAAAACAGACATGGTGGTGCAAGTGTTTAAACCCAGACTCTGGAGGCAGGGGCAGGAAAATCTCTGTGAGTTCAAGGCCAGCCTGGATATATATAGTAAGACCCTGTCAAAACAAAAGACATAGAACCAAACAGAAGTATAACCCTCTCTAAGTGGCTCACATCTCTAATCCCAACACCGTGCAAGACTGAGCAGAATTGGCATGAGTTCAAAATTAAATGAAACAAAAAAATGGAAAGAATAAAAGCAAGAAAATTTAAAAAGCAGGGAAGGAGAGCTGGAGAAATGATTCAGCAGTTAAGAGCCTGTACTGCCCCTGCTGGGGACCTGAATTCAGTTCCTACCACATCAGGAGTCACACAACCTGCTTACTATAATTCCACCTCCAGGGTGGCCGACACCCTCTTCTGGCCTGTGTGGGCACCTGCACTCATGTGCACACACATCATGTGATTTCCCTTGAGGAACCACTGAAGTCTCCTCCTTCCCTTGGGGCATCAACTCTTCCTCAAATGCAGTTTAAAGTAGATTTTTGCGCAATTTAGCACCTGCGGCCATTTATTATGAGCTTTAAAATCGTAAGCAGCTGTTAAATTCTTTCAAGGCTCTTAATTCTCCCTAGAAATTCAGAACAACCTAACAAGAACCCATGGTATTACAAAATACAAAAGCAATAATGACAGCAAAAGTGATTACAACTGGGCGGGGTGTTGTGTCCCGTGACCCCTGCACTTGGATGGTTGAGGAGTTCTAGACCAGTCTGGGCTTTCTGGTGAGACCCAGTCTCACCAGCAAAGGAAAACACACACGCATGCCGATAGAAAATTACAACACGTCCACACGGTTGGGCTTTCCCGGCAGACTGCCTAGTTATTTCTGGTTCAAAATAGCCATTTCCAGGTCAGAACATCTCGCGTGACTAGGACTCCGTGGCTTTACATGGTTGCGCGAGCGGCCATGTAATCTACGCGCATGTGTGGAGTAGCCACATGCAGTCCTGTATGCATGCGCTCTTTAGAAAGCCGGTGCCATTTTGCAGAGGTCTCTCTTCTCTCTCCTCTCCTCCTCTTCTCTCCTCTCCTCCTCTTCTCTTCTCTCCTCACTCACAGGTGTGCTTCACACAGGCCTGTAACCTCTATCTTCTGTCCTCTTTAATAAATCTCTTCGGTGGTCTTGTTGTGCTCAGGACGTGTTCCTCACGGGTAAGAGTGCCGATCTAAAAAAAAAAAACAAACTAACGCACGCAAGCACGCACGCACGCACGCAGGCACCAGTAGCAGGCACCAGTAACTTACAAGCTAAAAGTTTTTCCCACAATAACATAGAAGCTGCCTGCCGTTTTAAGGGTCAGTGTCTCCCCGCTGCTTCTTACTCTGTCCATAGCCCCTTTCTGTCTAGAAGGCTGTGGGGTTTTTGTTTGGTTTGGTTTAGTTTTTTGAGACAGGGTTTCTCTGTGTAGCCCTGGCTGTTCTAGAACTCTCTCTGTAGATCAGGCTGGCCTCGATCTAAGAGATGCATCCTCCCCTGCCTCCTGAGTGCTGGGATTAAAGGCATGTATGCCACCACACCCAGTTTAGAAGGTTGTTTAAGATCTGTTGGTGATAGGCCTGAGCCATTAAGGCACATCAGTGTCACCTCCAAAGTATTTAAAGATGGCCGAGCCTCTAACCTGAGCTCTGCCTTCTCTGAAATGCATTTTTGGGGCTGGAAAGTTAGCTCTGCTGTTAAAAGCACTGACTGCTCTTCCAGAGGTCCTGAGTTCAATTCCCAGCAACCATGTGGTGGCTCACAACTATTCATATTCCAGGTAGCCAGACACCCTCTTTCTGAGCTCTGCGGCCACCAGGCACACATGTAATACACATGTACACATGCAGGCAAAACACCCAACACATGAAGTAAAGAAACATATCTTTCTTTTTGGTAGCCCTGGTGCAGAACCACATGGATCAGACTTCTCAAATGGGGTGATGCTAAGTACTTTCACAGTGTCTCCTTATTTTATGTATTATTTCATAAGATATAGTCTCATCTTCATTCTTAGCCTCCTGCTGGGGGTCGCTCCATGGATTTGACACATCTGAGGTGTGCATTGATCCTTACACGTATATAATGTTGTTGTTGTTTTTTTTAACTTTTATTTGCATTTGTTGGATGCTTGTGCTGGCCAGTTTTATGTCAACTGACACATGCTAAAGACATCAGATAAGAGGGAATCTCAAGTATGAAAAATGCCTCCATGAGATTAGGCTGCAGGCAAGCCTGGAGGGCATTTTCTTAATTACTGATTGATGGGAGAGCACCAAGCCCATTGTGGGTGGTGCCATCCCTGGGCTGATGGTCCTGGCTGCTAGGAGAGCAGGCTGAGCAAGCCATGAAGAGCAGGCCAGTAAGCAGCATCCCTCTGTGGGCTCTGCATCAGCTCCTGCCTCCAGGTTCCTGCCCTGTGTGAGTTCCTGTCCTGACTTCATGATAAACCATGGTGTGGATGTGTAAGCCGAGTAAACTCCTCCTCTCCAAGGGACTTTCCTGGTGTATCTTTACAGCAACAGGAAGCCTAACTAAGACAACACTGAGCATTCCCATGCCATAATGTTGTTTCCTCAGTTTCTTGGGGATGTCCTTCTCTCTTGTGCGGCCTCCCCTTCTGGCTTTGGAACAATCTGTTCTGTCTTAGCGAGGATCCATCTCACTGTGGTGG
Source organism: Onychomys torridus (assembly GCF_903995425.1). Taxonomy (NCBI): domain Eukaryota; kingdom Metazoa; phylum Chordata; class Mammalia; order Rodentia; family Cricetidae; genus Onychomys; species Onychomys torridus. Next base: position 5,726,739 of record NC_050458.1, on the reverse strand, counting down.
GGGTTCATGCATGTGTTAACCCAGCTCTCAGTTCAATGGCTTGTCTTAGGGACTCTGTTTACCAGCATGTGTTCAGTGACTAGAGAATCTATACCCTGAATCCGTAAGTTCAGCATTAATTACTCTCTGCATTTCTAAGCATGTGTAGCAAAAAATCTGGCAGTCTTTTTGGGCCTGGGCCACCAACCCCTGTGTCCACCTTTTATTTATACACACGTTCCTTCTTTTTTAATTTTTTTTATTCATTTTACATACCAACCACAGGTTCCAGCTCTCATCCCTTCTCCCACTCCCTACCCCATACATTACTTCTTTAAAGTGACGTTGTTCAGACACTCGGTTGTAGACGAATTTCTAAATGGTCTTATTAAATAAAAAATATGGAGCCAAATATAGGGGTGAAAGCCTTAGAGATCAGGGAAATAGGAAAAGTCACCAGCCAACCTTATCTCACTAACTTTGCAGCTTCCAAATCCATGTTACTTCCTGTCTACCCATGCCTTTATATGCCTTGCCGTTCTGCCCTCTCATTGGCTCTTAGCCCAGCTACCTCACTTTCTTGTCACTGTCTGTACAGACCTCCAGGTCTCTATGGTTGGTACTTTGATTAAAGGCGTGTGTCACCACACTTGGCTGTGTTCCCTAGTGTGGCCTTGAACATGCAGAGACGGTGCTTGTGATCGGATTAAGGGCATGTGCTGCCTGACTTCTTGTTTATTTAACATGGCTGGCCTTTTCCCCCCTGATCTTCAGGCAAGCTTTGTTTATCAAAGCACAGATAAAATATCACCACATTTCAGAACAAATAAAATATCACCACACTTGGTGGCCTTTTGGATATGCATACCAATGATGGCCTGGGCAATTTCATAGACATTCTTAAAGTGAACACATAGATTTAAATCTATTGATTTTCCTGATTTCTGTAGGGTTTTGGCGATTAAGAGAGTAGTCAACCTTTTTCACAGGTCACCTCAGGCCACTTACAAGAAGTTGGGTGTATGTATTTTTTCATGGATATTCTGTTTGTGTTTTTAGTTTTATAGACAGGGTTTTGCCAGATGGTGGTGCACACCTGTAATCCCAGCACTCGGGAGGCAGAGGCAGGCAGATCTCTGTGAGTTTGAGGCCAGCCTGGGCTACAGAGCAAGTTCCAGGACAGGCACCAAAACTACACAGAGAAACCCTGTCTCATAAAACAACAACAAAAAAAAAGACAGGGTTTCATGAATCCCAGGATGGTTTTGAATCTCTGATCCTCCTCCCACTGGGATTGCATACTTGAAGAATCATGGAACCCCTAGGCTCATCTATTTGAACGTCTGGTTCTCAGTTGGTGCATTGTGTAGGAAGGATGAGGGAGTGTGGCCTTGTTGGAGGGGGCCTATCACTGGGGATAGACTTCGAGGTTTCAAAAGCCCTTGTCAGGACTGGTCTGTCTGCCTCCCTGGTGCAGATCAGATGTGAGCTCACAGTTACTGCTCCAGCGCTGTCTACCGCCATGCCGCCATGCCGCCATGCCGCCATGCCGCCATGCCGCCATGCCGCCATGCCGCCATGCCGCCATGCTTCCCACAGTGATGATCACGGACATAGTACAAGTAACTATGAGCAAGTCCATAACTCAGTGTCTTCTTCTGTAGACTCTCTGGGTCATGGCGACTCCACCACAACAGGATGGTGCCTAAGCAGCTGCCATACCTAGTTACATGCTGGGCACCAACCCAGGCAGAAGCATGCTGAGTAGGCACCGTACCAGTGAGCAAGGTGCACATCTCCCTGTTTGTTACCCTTTTTCCTCTTACGGTTCCTGGTCTCTCATTGTGGGTGAATAATTCTGTAATCTAATCCAACTTTCTGTTCTCATGGTGATTCTGCTGCTGGGCCTGCGGCTCTGCCCAGCTGTGACTGTTACGCACTGACCACCCACCTCGTGAGGCCCTGGGAAGGGGACATTTTGGGATGGTCCTTGCTTGTTCTAGATGCAGAGTCAGTGTTATGGGTTAATGAGTGGGATGTATGGTCTTCACGGTTTTCTGCACACTTCACTGTGGGACTGGCCTGTACCTAGCTGAAATCTGAGACTCTGCTACTTTTACTCCACACAAATCTCACTTCTGAGCCTCAGAATTGCTAAGGAAGAAATGAGGGGTCCTATTGCAAGAAATATTAAATGAGTCTTTTCTATCAAGTACTATGAAACTTGTGTTTAGAACAAGGAGTTCAAATCTATTATTTCCCCACCTAGTAAGACTTTTATGCACATGTATCAATCTACCCCACCCCAGTAAAACTTGTGTTTGTACAAAGACCCCAGCTGCATTTCTGGAATTTGATGGCCTGGAGCAGAGCCTTCTTTGTCTCTTCCTTCTTTGTCTCCTGAGCTCCAATTCTTTTCAGACTGGCCAGTTGAATAAGATTGTGAGGTGGACCCCGACCAAAGGGGAAAAGACACAGCTACCACCTGAGCTAGAATAAAAACCAAATGTGCTTCCAATCTCTGTGTGTCTGCTCTCCCGAGCAAACCCTCTAGGTCAAGAGCAGAGTTTGCCTTGTCTAGACGCTTCCTTTGGAGAGACATTCTTGTTCTTTTCTACCACAAACTTGTTTCTAACCCTAGTTTACTGGATTGTGGACCTTAAATGATGTCTTGTTCATTTTCTGTTGTTACTATAGCAAAATGCCACAAATTTAGCTTAATTGTTTTCTTGTATTTCATTAGACATTCTAAATCAAAGGACCAGCCCACCTGAGTCCCCTTTGCAGACACTTGGTGGTGGGTGCCTTTCCTTGCTTTTCCCAAATGCTGAAGTCTACCTTCGGTTTGTGACCTTCAGTCTCTGTGTGTCACGTCCCTGTCTCTGGATGGGACCCTCCTCCCTCCCTTCACTTAAGTATCCTGTGACTGCATGGGTCCACATGGATGACCCCTGGTAACCCTGAGTCTTAAAATCCCTTCCACTAGAGTGTGGGCCTCTTGGGGAGGGACGTTGGTCAGCCTGTGAACTGGACTCCAGTGCCTAGGTGCCACTGTGATGCCACTGAGAGGTATTTTGATAATTTGTCACAGTCTCAATTCTGTCCTGATACCCCTGTGGGGAGGTCTACAGGTCCCCTGATAGGCAGGCACATAGAGAGAAGGGCCGCAACTAGGTAACAAAAAATGGCAAGCTTCCAAGATGGCTTCTTCCTCACCCTCCTGACCTGAGACAAAAGCCTGGAAGCTTAAAACAAAGGCCTGAAAGCTTCTTCTCCTGCTGATGACTGGGCTTAAAAGCTCAAGGCTGGATTAGGGCACATTTGCAGCTGTGGTGGGTCAGCTGGCCATCCGGTCTTTCTTCAGACTGACCACCCCTAAATTAGGGAGGAAGACCTTTCAGAGTTTAAGAACTCCCATCCCTCAGGAAGACTTCCACTTCCCCAGTCACCTCTGCTCTGTAGAGAGTCTGCCTCTGTGTGCCTGCTGCATGGGTCTCCTCACCCCTAACAAAAGCTTCTCTTCCTTCAACTGCTCATCTGTCAGCTCCCGTGGGCTGGCTTCTCCATTTCTCTGCTGCTACCTGCCACGCTCAAGGTTTTTCTAGCTCTTTCACTGGCAGAGAAAAATGAGCCTGGTCAGGACCCCTGGATGGTGGCACATGTGTGTGTACTGTGCATGCACATGTGTGTTTGTGTGGATGCATGTATGTATGTGCGCATGTTGAGGTCAGAGGCTACCCCAAGTGTCTTCGTTAGTCACTCCATCTTTATTTATTGAGGCACACTATCTTACTGAACCCAGAACTCGCTGGTTCTGTTAGGATAGCTAGCTACCCAGCTTCCTTCAGGGATCCTGTTTCTGCCTCCTGAACACTGAGATCATGGGCTGGCTACCACATGTGTGGGTAGAGATCCAAATTCTAGTCCTCACGTCTGAATGGCAAGCTTTTTAACCACAGGACCATCCTGCCAGTCTTTCAATGACTTTTTAAAAGTTTGTACACATTAGGTTAGTCTATGCTGTAAAGTTCTGTGTGAGTGTGTGTGTGTGTGTGTGTGAAAGAGAGTGTGTATGTGTGTGAGAGAGAGTGTGTGTGTGAGAGTGTGTGTGTGTGAGAGTGTGTGTGTGAGAGAGTGTGTGTGAGTGTGTGTGTGAGAGAGTGTGTGTGTGAGAGAGTGTGTGTGTGAGTGTGTGTGTGAGAGAGTGTGTGTGAGAGAGAGTGTGTGTGTGAGAGAGAGAGAGTGTGTGTGAGTGCGTGCATGTGTGTAGCAGGCTTTTTCAGACCACCAGCCCCCAAATCTTGACACAGAGACTTATTATTAGTTCTAAATGCTCGGCCTTATCTTATGCTTGTCTCACTAGCTCTTAGAATTTATTTTAACCTGTTTTTCTTCATCTACTTTTTGCCCTGGGTTTTTTTTTTTCTTAATCTTTCATTCATTCTGTATGTCCTGCTTTCCTGCTTCCTCTGTGTCTGTCTGTCTGTCTGCTGCCTGGCTGGCCCCAGGTGTCTCCCTCTTTCTCTCTCATTCTCTCAAGCCCAGATTCCTCCTCCTACTTATTCTCTCTGCCTGCCAGCCCCATCTGTCCCTCTACTGCCTGGCTGTTGGCAGTTCAGCTTTTTGTTAGACCCATCAGGTACCTTAGGCAGGAGAGATAAAACAAATGCAACACATCTTTACATAGTTAAACAAATGCAACACATCTTTACATAGTTAAACAAATGCAGCATAAACAAATGTAACACATCTTTAAACATTCTATTCCACAACTTGTGTGTGTGAATGTGTGTGTATGAGTGTGTATGAGAGTGTGTGTGTGTGTGTGTGTGTGTGTGTGTGTGTGTGTATACCTTTCTATATGTATTTAGAGGTCAGAGGAGGATTTCAGGAACCCTGCTCTGTCACTCTCTCTTCTTCCCCAGAGTTGGGGTCTCTTACCAAATCTAAGACAGTGATCCTCTTGTCTCTCCCCATTCCCCAGAGCTGCGGTTACAGGCTTGTGCAGCACCGGATTTTCCATGTGGACACTGGGGATCCTACCTGGGGTGCTCAGGCTTGTACGGCAAGCACCCTTCACCCACTGAGCCATCTCGGTGGCCCTGTTTGGGTTTTCACAAGCGTACAGTGTCCTGTAGGATATTAGAAGCATACTATCTTTACAGTTTGACCCTTTCCAGAATGTCAGCCAATGACATCACAGGCCACTGCCCTTCAGATCAGCATCTTTCATTTCATAGCGTGACTCAATGGTTCATTTCTTTGTCATATTTCCCTGCGTAGGTGTGTGACCATTTTGTTTGTCCATTCACTTAATGAAGGGCATCTTGTTTGCCTGGTTTCTGGAGCATGAAGAATAAAGATGCAATGGACATTCTTGTCCATTTTAAAGTTGTTTTTTCTTCAGCTTGTCTACTAAGGAGGTAGACTGAAATCTCAGCTATTTTTGTTCTTAATATAAGATTTCTCTATTTATAGATTTTGCTTCACAATTATAGAAATGAAATTGAATACACCTGTTTTCTGCCATGGCTTCTAGGTGCCTTGTCTCCGTAGACTGTTTTCCTGGTAATGGCTGTTTCTTCAGCCTTGAGTGAGTGCCTGCCTCTGGGAGGGGGGACAGCCATGAGACTCACAGGGAGCTAACAGGACAGGGGAGACCTAAGAGGAGCCGTCTGCAGGCAGCATTCTGGAGTTGTCACCTGTGCTCCCTCACGTGACCCCTCCACCATGCTCCTTTAACTAACCAAGACTCGGGCATTTCCTTGGTTTGTAGTCACTGTCCCAGCTGGGGTGGGAATGTTAGTTTCTCTGTCTTCACCCAACGGGCGGTCCTTCTGGGAGGCTCAGCATCATTTTACAGCTTAGTTCTTGTCAAGAAGCCCCTGTCCAGGGCTCTGGCGTCTACTTAGCATCTATTATCCTCTTGTCCCCGTCTCTGAGATCAAGTGTGGGCAATGGTTGTGTCAACTCCTTTTGTCACTCACTTGTGTAAACTTTTCCACACCTCTGTGAAGTCATTGCACTCAAAACACCTTCAAAATTCTATTTGCCCTGAACTCAGACCCTAAAAGGGAGAAACCATGATAGGCGGCAAACAAAACCTGGGAGCGTGGGGCATCTCAGAAAGCTGAAAGGAGTCCAGAAGGACTCAAGGCCCCAAGGAACTAAGGAACAAATTCTATTACAGTTTGCTAAGACTCAGTAATGACATGGTCTACGTCACCCGTGACCCTGTCTTGCTCTGTGTTTGGAATCTTTAGTAGGGTAGAATGGTCACTCATCAGCTTATGTGTTCATAGACTCATGGGGTCGGGAACTTCCAATAGGCAAATATTTCATTTTGGTCATTTCTGCATCCCGCCTCTCTTCTCTGTGGACATGGTCTGTACATAACCTCATGATGCAAGCGAGGTGCAGTGAAACCACTGACCTGGACCACTCCATGGGTAGAAAGAAAACTTTATTTGGGGAAATCAAACTCCTGGGCTGTCTCTCAGGGGGCAGAGAACAGCAGGTGGCAGGGAAGGTCTTGTCAGTTTTAGGGGGGGGGGGAGGTAACCTCGGGAGAAGAGGTGCAGGCCAGAATAGCTTGGGATTTAGCATGGGAGCTTTGGTCTGTAGCGGGCTGTTCAGAAACTTGCCACTCTGGTCCAAGGTAGTTGACTGTTGTGAGTGGATAAGGGAAGTGGTGATTTTTCTGGCAGACAGAAACTCAGCTTACTTCTGTTTACCCAGTCGGGGTCCTTCTGTTTACGACCTTGTCCAAAGCACTACCATTTTGGGGCCCTGCTTTGGACTTAACTTGTGGAGGAAGAAACAAAAACCTCTACAAACGAGTTGTTTGGGTCTACCCTTCTTGAATCCACATCCTTAGGAGGAGGTAGGACCTCCTCACAGGCCCACAGTGAGGCTGTAAAGGCTAACGCTAACACATAACATTAACAGTCTGACGCTAATGACTCAGGAAGGAAGAGGCTTCTTCACTGGGTATACACTTACAACCACAACTACTTGGGATGCTGAAGCAGGAGGTCAATGAGTTAGAAGCCAGTTTGAACTATATAGTGACCCTCCCCCTTTTAAAAACCAATAAAACAGTTTTGGTTAATATTGACAACTGGACAGGACCTAGACTTACCTAGGAGATGGGCCTCTGCATACCCTGCGAGAGAGCACATAGACTAGGTTAATCAAGGTGGAAAGATCCACCCCTTAACTATAGGTGGACCCATCTATGGGCTGGGGACCTGGGCTGAATAAAGGAGAAAATGGGCATCCATCACTCGCTGGACACAATGTAATCAGCCGTCTCAGGATCCGCTGCCAGACTTCGCCACCGTGATGGACTGTGTCCTTGAACAGTGGGGTAGACTCAATGCTTCCTTTCTTCACTCCCTTTGTCAGGGATTTTGTTGTAGCAGCAGTAACTGATACAGAGTATCAAACAAAGGAAGCCTCCTCCCAGATGCAGCCTGACTTGTGTGTGTCACGTTGTTTTGTGTGGAGGATTCTGGTCTCGTCTGACAGTTAGGCTGTCTTCCTCAGGCTGCCAGTTAGTCCCAAATGTCTTTTGTATCCCTTCCCCTTTCTCCTGCTGCTCTCAGGACTTCCGAGGGGGGGTGGTGGTGTCTGTGCTAGCTCCTTACCCTCTTCCTCAATCTCGACCTCACACAGGTGACCCATGGGGACCACATATTCTTGTCTCTAATCACCATGCCACTGAGATCTGGTTGTTCCAGAAAATCTAGGATGTTCATTGTACCTGTAGAAATACTTTGGCCGGGCAGTGGTGGCTAGACTTTTCACTGAAAATCACAGGCCAGGCCCACCTTGTATACACACAGGTGTGGGATAGGGAAGAAGTCTTAGAAAGTTCCTTAGATGAGCAAGGCAGCCAGAGGGACCTGCCGCCTGGCTCTTTGGGAGTTTGGTGGATGAAAATGCAGTTCTCCTGGAGTGTGAGTTGAAAAGGGTACTGCACAGAACCTTAACTGGAAATCCTGGCTCCTCGGAGCCTGGTGGTCTGGTCCACCAAGACTGGGACTTGTCCCATCACAAGTGCTGCTCTCTGCTGTGCGCACAGGGTGACCTGGTAGAAGAGGCCCCACCAGTGGGGTCACCTGTCCTAGAACAGGGACAGATGGATTTAAGCACCCTTCCTGGCGTCCTGCCTCCAGGACCCTCTGACACAGATACGCAGAAGCACACTCGGGCTCTTGTGCTGATCACAAGCCTTGCCCTGGCTGAAGGTAAAGGCTTACGAGGCTCCAGTGTGTGATGGGATGTGGGCCAGGTTTGCAGACATTTGTGCCCCTAACTCTGAGAGAAGGGCTTGATGTTGCTTAGAGGGAAAGTAGTTAGGTCGATGAATTGTGCAATATCTAGACACTTACGTGATGGATGGGTTCTGGTTTTGTATTTGTGATGTATGAAAGAAAATGGCCCCCAAAGGGAAGTGTGTCACTGTGGGGGAGGCTTTGAGGTCTCTTTTTCTCAAGCTTCCCTCAGGGTGACAGTCGGTCGACTTCCTGTTGCTTTGGAGCCCTCTCAGCTCCAGCACCATGTCTGCCTGCAGGCTTCCATACTGTCCTTCATGATCATAATGGACCGAATATCTGAAACTGTAAGTGAGCCACCCCAATTAAACGTTTTCTTTATATGAGTTGCCATGGTCATGGCATCTCTTCAGAGCAATAGTAAACTCTTAAGACAGTGTTATATCTTGTTTTGTTTTGTAGGGTCTTCTTATGTAGCTTAGGCTGATCTTCAAATCCGAATTCTCTGCCTTAGCTCTTTAATGGCTGGGGTTGCTGGGAATACCACATACCTACCTGGCTTTTATTTACCAAACCTCTCCAAACTGGAAAGATGCATTTCTTTCAAGGATCATGTACACTCTTCTTGTGACCATGAGTCATGTGACACCCAAGCCTCTGAAGGCCCTGCAGAGTCATGGGAGTTAATCTGGGTCACCTAGCAACACCCTCCACTGCTCCCAATTTCCTTTAAAATCACTCTCTTCTGGGTTAGTATGAACTTTTTAACATCATTTTTACATCGTTTCCTGAGCTAAAGGGTTAAATCAGAGTAAAAAACGTACCTAGTCTGTGACTCTCGTGTGTAGGAGAGGAAGACAAACACAGACAGAGGCAGACAAAGGAACTGTGCAGAGAGCTCCATCCCCAGTCCCAGAAATTTAGATATTTTTCTATGAAGTTCACTAGTTCTGGATATAAGAACAATTTCACCAAATCAAACTATTTGGGGAGAGAACAGTCAACTGAAGGGGATTGTGAGTAACATTTGTTATAGATTTATTTTTATGTGTACGAGTGCTTGCTTCATGTATGTATGTGCAGCAATCTGTGCTGTGCTCCTGGAGGCCAGAAGGGTGTACTGGGGGCCCTGCAACTGGGTGTGAGCTGCCATGTGGTTGCTTGGAACTGAGCCCCGGTCTTCTGCAGGAACAGCAAGTGCTCTGAACCGCCAAGCCATCTCTAGCCCCTTTAATATCATTTTATTAGATGTTTATAAAACCATGTAGGTTTTGAAAGAAATCAAGCAGTACTAGGGAAAGAAGTCCTTCAGTACTAGGCCTTGAAAGTTCTTATTCATGACTCAGTTAAAAATCTCTTCGGCTCTAGAATATACTCCACGAACACTAAAGTTCAGGCACCTCTATCTCCAACCTTGGCAATACTTGGTGACTGTGTTCATGTTCAGAGGTTGCACATGCACCTAATTTACACACCCACTCATTGCACACACGGATAGTGAACTAGAGCCTCTCTTGCCTTTCAGTTCTATCTGTGACCATTAGTGTAGTGAACTTGAGGGGATCTTGAAACATCTTGAAGATGGGCCTCTGGGCATGCCTGTGGGCATTGTGTTCACCGAGGTGGGAAGATCTGCCCACTGTAGGCAGCACCATTCCCTGGCTGGGGTCCTGGACTGTGTAAGAGGAGAAAGGCAGCTGAGCAGCCACGTGCATTCATCCTTCTCTGCCTCCTGATTGTGGGTGTGATGTGACCAGAGGCTCTAGGCTCCCACTGCCTTCATTCCCTTCCGTGATGGACTGTACCCTTGAACTTTGAGTTGAAATAAACCTTTTCCCCTTGAGGTACCTCTATCAGAGTAGTTTACCACAGCAACAGGAAAAGAACACCATCCAAGCTTCTTCCAAGCTTCTTTCTTCCTCTGTCCATTCCAGCCTCTTCCTTGTCCTCATCTTCCCTTCAGGAATACATGAAGTAGAGTGTTTAAGATTGCACTCTGTTCTACAAAACTGCTTTCAAGTCCACGGCAGAGCTGTGCAAGCTCAAGGTTCCATAAAACCATCCAAACACAACTTTGGAAATGGCAGATGCTTGTTTTCTTTTCTCTGTTATCCATTTCCTCCCTGGTCTCTACTAGTTCATGAAAAAGGCCCAACCACATGCCTTTTCCAAGGCCCTAGGTAAGGCTCACACATTCTCCCTCCTCCTCTGACTTCACCCCACACATCCTTCTCTGATGTCAGAGGTACACAGACAATGCCTTCTGAATACACAGTCAAGCATTTTAAAATTATATTGTGGGCACTAGTCTTGCCTTCTCTACAGAAATTTCCAGAAAGGTATTAACAATAGCTTTGGCACTATACCTCAACTCAGGGAAAGTACTCAGTCTATAAACCCTTGTCTTTTGTTTTGTTTTGTTTTTGTTTTATTTTTTGAGACAGGGCTTCTCTGTGTAGCTTTGCGCCTTTCCTGGATCTTGCTCTATAGCCCAGGCTGGCCTCGAACTCACAGAGATCCGCCTGGCTCCGAGTGCTGGGACTAAAGATGTGCACCACCACCACCCGGCAACCCTTGTCTTTTTAAAACTTTGTTTTATTATGTTCATTTAGTGTGTGTGCACCCGTGCATGTGTGCCCTGGCATGTATGTGGAGGTCAGGGGAGAATTGCTTCTCTCCTTCCACCATGTTGGTCTCAGGTTGTCGGGGCTCAGTGGCAAATTCTCCATCCACTGAACCATCTTGCCAGACCCAACTCTTATTTATCATTTTTTTCTCCCTATGCTGATGGTGAGCAAACAAAGGTGGCTAGCTGGTTCTCCTGAGGCCACGCTCTGGCTTCCCAGAGGCATGGTTCAAGGCAGTGATCTTAACAGTGCCCACCATGGCAATGTTGGGGACTGGTCTGAAGAGTTCTGGCCTTTCCTACCCATTGTAAGTGTGATTGCTTTCAGCATCTCCCCATTCTCCACCTCGTACCCTTCTGATGCGCCCTCCTTGAGTTTAATACCCCTGCCATTCTCCACCTCGTACCCTTCTGATGCGCCCTCCTTGAGTTTAATACCCCCGTGAAAGTATCTTTCTCTCCATTCACTGTGGAGCACAGTATCTGGTGTGTCTAATAGGACTGTCTGGCCAGTGGGTTGCTGGATGAGTGAATGAATTACTACATTAGCGGGAGAAATAAATGCGTGACTCGTTCCGTGAGTCCTGGAGCAGAGCTCTTGGGAGGGCTGAGGCCGCTGCTTGTCCCAGGGGTGACATCCCATGGGAGAAGCTGGATAGGGTGAAACCTTTTCAAAGGCATTTTCAAAAGTTTATAGGCTAGAAACTAGAATGTGTATGTCAACATTTAGTGAAAACTTGGCAAGACAGAGGGGGAGGCTAGAGTTTGGCACACTTGAATGGATAGCTGCTAGGTAACTGGTTTGGAAATGGCTCAGTGTTTTCACTCAGCATTTGTATTAGAGGCCGTTCCTTCCCTCGGATGAAAGCCAGATCTGTCCCTCTCAGTATTCTCCAACCTTGGACTTGAAGGAGGCTTTGAAAGAAAGGCTCACAGAGCTTTATGAGCACCCAGAGCCTCTAGCTGTAAGCTACATACTTGAATTTCCTGGGGAAACGTTTAAAGATCTTGCTGCCCAGGCTGTCTCATGAGTTGATTAGCATTTTAATCTCTGGAGAGATTGATTGCAGGGAGAAAGATTGTACAGACCAGACTCTGGGCCCTGAGCATGTGAGGCAGGCACTCTACCACTGGACATATAATACATGAACGTTTAATTTGTTGGTGTGTGTGTGTGTCTGTGTGTGTGTGTGCGCGCGCGCGCGCGCGTGTGTTTGTGTATGCATGTGTACTGTGGTGCTGTATATGGTATGGTGGGGTGTGTATTGTGTATGCACATGAGTATAGGGATGTGTATCTATGTGTGCACATGTGTATACTGTGGTGCTGTGTATGGTGTGGTGTGGTATGTATTGTGTATGCACATGAGTGTAGGGATGTGTATCTATGTGTGCACGTGTGTGTACTGTGGTGCTGTGTATGGTGTGGTGTGGTGTGTATTGTGTATGCACATGAGTGTAGGGATGTGTATCTATGTGTGCAGAAGCCAGAGAAAGACAATGGTGTCTTCCCTTGTTCCGTACTTTAACGTATCCTTTAGAGAGGTGTCTCTCACTGTCACGGCTAATCTTGGATGTCACCTTGACTGGATTTGGAAGCAGTTGAAAGGCAAGCCTCTAGGCTCACTTGTGAGGGTTTTTCTTCATCTGTTATGTGGAATGGGGAGACCCACCCCACACATGGGCTGTGGCCTCTGGTGGCAGCCCAGAAAACAAGGCCCAAGGAATAAGCTTTGCTTTCGAATGCTTGCCTTTGCTCTGGCTGACACATTCGTGTGTGCTGGCTGCCGCTGTCACTGCATGTTCCCTCACTGATGTCAGAACCCTGCTGGGGCAGAGGAACCTTCCAACTGGGCTGAAGACTGCAGGCTCCCCAGGACCCTCCAGACTTCAGCGTCAGAATGGGACTGCTGAGACAGCAAGCCTTGTGGACTGAGAAACGGCCAGGTTCTCTGAGCCTTTGGTGTAAGGCAGCCATGTTAGATGCCCCGACTGTGCTGTGTAAGCCAATTGAATATGTTTCTTTAAATATATCCTCACTCTACCAGTTCTGTTCCCCTAGAGAACCCCAGTTAATAGGCTGGCTGCACTGGGAGCGCATCCCTTAGGCTAGGCTAGCTGCTGGCCAGCTCCCAGGACCACCATCTCCAGTCCTCAATGCTGGGGTTACAAGTCATGCCCAACTTTGAATGGGTCCTGGGGATTTGAACTCAGGTCCTCACATTTGTGCAGCCTGCATTCTTGCCCACTGGACCATCTTCTTAGCCTGGTGTCCATACTTTTACAGCTCCTCAAAGAGCTGCTCCTCCAGCAGCCCACTGGAGAAAACTAATCCTCAGGCAGCTAAGAGCAGTAAGAGGACTTAATATGCAAACGGAAGTTTGTGTTTCCTCTGAATCTGAGACCAGCTTCAGCCAGTTCCTCCCCAGCGTCCCTTCATTCTTCCTCCAGACTTCCCTTTTTCCTAGCAATCCAGAGCCAGGAGTAGTGGCATAAGCCTGGCCTTTAATCCCAGCACTCAGGAGGCAGAGGCAGGTAGATTTCTGTGCATCTGAGGCCAGTCTTATCTTATATAATGAGTTTTCCCGACAGTCAGAGTTACACAGTAAGACCAACCTCAAAAACAATGGCTCTTGAGCTACATCAGTAAGGACCCAAATACAAGTGAACCACACCATCAGTTGCTGAGCTGTACTCTCCTGCTCCTGAACTTTGCATTGACCTTCTGCCTAAAACCAGTTTCAAGAACTGGAAAAAGAGAGTTGCAATAAGTCCCCAGGAGGCTGTAAACTACCTTGAGCCAGAGGTGGGGAGTCGAAACTACAGGAATGCTAAAACACTCAAGTTCAGTGGCTGCCCTGCTCTTGGATCTGCGGACATTGCTGCTCTATTCTCTTAAGGATTGTCTGGTCCCCAAGTAAAATCCACAATCCTGTTGGGCTTGGGAAGGAGGTCACTTCACCATGAAATCCTCGCTGAGTAGTATCTTCCACCTAAACTACGCTAAGAGTGTTCCTTCCAGGCAGGGCCATCTCACAGGATTACTTAGTGTCGACAAATGCCTGTGAGTTCCGAGGTTGTCGGATATGAAGGACGTGGAGGGCAGATCTCATCGTATCTTCCATCCTGTTCTTTAATCCTTCAATCAGCCAACTCTGGAGGGGGTCATAGCAAAAGACTAGCACACAATGCCATCAGATTGCAGGTATGTATTCAGTTTCCTACCTACTTGAACCACATGGGCTATGGGAAGGGGAAGAGAGACACTAAGAGCTGCCTGGCTGGAGAACTGACTTCTGCTAAGACATAGGTTCTTACACACGCCTTACAAGATCATCTTCCTACAGGAGAATCGGCTTCCACACGGGTAGCAGGGGTTACAGGGGTCACAGGGCCCGCAGGGGCCGCAGGGGCCGCAGGGCCCGCAGGGGCTGCAGGGGCTGCAGGGGTTACAGGGGTTACAGGGGTTGCAGGGGGATGTGCACGGGTAGCACGGAGACTCGATCTTGACGCAGCTGCCGAGCCCGTAGGAGTAGGTCACGTCTTTCTCATCCACGCACGGCGGCAGGCTGAACTCCTTGCAGATGTTCATGTAACTGTACTTTTTGGATCCGAGGCAGTCATACCTGTTCTCCCTCTCAGCCGACACGCAGACTTTCCCGTCTTTCACCCGTACCTTGACTTGATCTGGCTCAAAGCCGCACACGTTCACGGACCCTAGAATGTTGCTGCTGCAGCAGGAGGAGGCCAGGATTCTGTTGGTCGTCCTTCTGAGTCTGTGGTTGGAGGGGAGGAAGGGGGAGAGATTAGACCTCCGACAACACACAACCCCACCCCTGCCCCTTTTCGCCTCAAATCCACCTGATGGAAATCCGTTGGCCATTCAGATCTTTCTCAAACCCAGCCCCTCCTGCCACCGAAACTCGGCCTGTCCCTTAGCCTCTCTGTCACTAGTCAGTCTCCTCCCCTGTGATAACAGTGCTAATACATCACAACGCTGATGGAGGGCTAAATGAGATGATGTTTCACTCAACACTGCGCTTGGTTCATAATACGTCTTGCTTGATTCCCACCTTTAGCATTGCTGTCATTTCATCATGTACAAACAGTTTTGGCTTTCCGATGCTGAAGTTTTGAGCCTCATCCCTGTTAGGGAAGCACTCTCAAGCAGGCTACAGCCCAGCTCAAGGCTCTTTATTTATTTTATTTTTTTTAATGAGACACAACCAGTAAGCTAGCATTTGAACACTGCATCTTAAAGATCAAAGCCAGGAATAACAGTGTGTGTGTGTGTGTAGACCCAGCTATCCAAGAAGGTGAGGCAGGAGGATTGCTTGAGCCCAACAGTTGAAAGATAAGCTGGACACCAAAGCATGATCCTCTCTTTTAGACCATCATGGGGCAGACAGACAGACAGACACTCCACCAGAAAGCTCATTGGCAAAGGACAAGGCAAGAGAGCTCTGGCTTGGTTCTTCCTTGGGCCAGGAGAGACCCTGGACAGCTCCTGTCAGTGGAAAACCAGCTTGTCTGGCTGCCAGTGTGGATCAGATGGGCAGTGATCTCCCAGGGGCGTGCTGCCAGGGATCCTATCTTCCTGCAAGAGTTTGTTGTGTGTGTGTGTGTTTCCCCAGCTCCTCATTCATCAGAGGGACATTCACACCAGGGTGAGTGGAATAAGCTGCACGCTGGAGCCTGAAGAGCTGCTAGACACCACTGCTGTGGTTGCTTCTCAACAGCCCTGCTGTATAAATCCTTATTAACAGCAGCTCACACTAATTGAGTAGTTAGGATACATCAAGAGATAGGAAAGCTGGGCTGGACAGAAGGCTCAGCAGGTAAGAGCACTTGCAACCCAAAGGACCCAAGTTCAGTTCCCAGCACCCTGTCAGGCAGCTCACAACCACCTGTAACTAGCTCGAGGGGATCTGACGACCTCTTCTGGTCTCTTTGGGCACCTGCACTCGTGTGCACATGCTCACACAGAGATAAACACATAAATAAAAAATGCTTTTTCAGAGGCAGGGGCAAAGTACCCAACCGGAGCAGTGACCCCAGACTCTTCCCTCACATCTTGGCTCTTCTGTGCAGACAAGTTATTGAGCTTTCTATGTCTCAGTTACACTGGGACAGTAATGAGTAACCCAATGTATGAAATGCATTTACAGTGTTGCTTGACACTCAACCGGGAGGGGAGGCCTTTGATTTCTTTTTTCTTAAAATGCACCTTCCAGGTGCTAAGTGTGCCAGAGGTGTGTTTTTTTAAACTGCACTACAACCCTGTGGTGAGATTATCATTGTAGCACTTTAAATTTGTTTGAAGATTTATTTTTATTGTATTTTAACTATTTGTAGGTGTGTAGGGGTGTGTGTGTGTGTGGATTTGTGAATGTGAGTGTAGCTATCTAAAGAGGTCAGTGTCATCAGGTACCCTGGAGCTAGAGTTACAGATGACTGCCAGCAGCCTGAAGTGGGTGCTGGGAACTGAACTTAGGTCCTCTGGAAGAACAGCAAATGCTCCTAACTGCTGAGTTATCTCTCCAGTCCCTGTATCCCTCTTTATACTGAATTTTATTTAAATACATTCTTCTTAAGTTACACAACCTCATTGTAGAAGATACAGGGTATATAGATTTTTGTTAGATTTTCTCGTGTGTGTGTGTGTGTGTGTGTGTGTGTGTGTGTGTGTGTGTGTGTATGTGTGAGAGAGAGAGAGGGGGGGGGAGAGATTTCTATATACACATATGTAGATTTATGAGTGTTCTTATGGAATCATGCTATACATACTGCTTTTGTTTGTTTGTTTGTTTTGTTTTGTTTGAGAGAGGGTTTCTCTGCCTGTCCTGGATCTCACTTTGTAGACCAGGCTGGCCTTGAACTCACAGAGATCTGTCTGGCTCTGCCTCCTGAGTGCTGGGACTAAAGGCGGGCACCACCACTGCCTGGCTTACATACTGCTTTTAATTTGTATTTCTCACTTGGTAAAACTTCATGGGACTGACTTAACGATGTGAATTACTACTCTTGTATTGAAAATTACAAACTAAAGTTTAACTAATTACAAAATGACCAGTAGAACTCCTTCCTAGAACATGCCAAAGCAAACAAACAATGAGCAATAGATCAGATGACGCAACCGGAGTCCTTCACCTCCCTTCTCCCCTGGACCTGGGGAAACTGAGGGCAGCGTGGTGGTCCTTCATGCCCTGTGTGCCAGGGTTCCTTAGGTCATACCAGAAAGAAAGGAAGAAGGCTGACCTCTTTGAAATCACTGTCTCTGTGAAATAAGTAGACTTAGCCCCATCTCCCTAGGTGGGCAGAGAGCTCATAAAGGTGTGGGGAACTAGCCTAGACACTTGTCCTCTCCAACTGGATCATGGCTGAAGAAGCAACCAAACAGTATGTGAAGGGCCTCTCAAGACTCATTTATGGTGTATGTGTGTGTGTGTGTGTGTGTGTGTGTGTGTGTGTGTGTGTGTGCGCGCGCGCGCGCACGCTCATGAATGTGCATGTGTGTTCAGACACACAACACAGGGAAAGTCAGTCTTATTTAGATGAGCAGCATGGAATCCTGACACTAATGATAGTGAAGGTGGGTTAGGACTAACAAAAGCAAGCCAAGAATCCCAAGCAGGTTTCCTAAGCCTCAGCTGATTCTTCTAGGAAAAGCTTGGCCTGCTCACCACAGGAGCTGGAGCCTAACCTAGGAACCTGACTTGTCAATCACAGCCAACTCTCAGATCTGTGTCCCCTTAGACACTTGAGTCCCAGCTACAGTCAAATGTATTCTATCGCTGGCCCCTCCTTGCCTTCCTCTGTTCCTGTCACCTTGGCTCCTTTGGTCTTGCAGTAGCTGTCCAGGGGTCCCACACTGTCAGGGGTCCCATGATATCCAGAGGTCCCACACTGTCAGGGGTCCCATGATATCCAGAGGTCCCACACTGTCAGGGGTCCACACTGTCCAGGGGTCCCACACTGTCCAGGGGTCCCACACTGTCAGGGGTCCCATGATACCCAGGGGTCCCACACTGTCCAGGGGTCCCACACTGTCCAGAGGTCCCACACTGTCAGGGGTCCCACACTGTCAGGGGTCCCATGATATCCAGAGGTCCCACACTGTCAGGGGTCCACACTGTCCAGGGGTCCCACACTGTCCAGAGGTCCCACACTGTCAGGGGTCCCATGATATCCAGGGGTCCCACACTGTCCAGGGGTCCCACACTGTCCAGAGGTCCCACACTGTCAGGGGTCCCACACCGTCAGGGGTCCCATGATACCCAGGGGTCCCACACTGTCCAGGGGCCCCACACTGTCCAGGAGCCCCACATTGTCCAGGGGCCCCACACTGTCCAGGAGCCCCACACTGTCCAGGGGTTCCACATCATCCAAGTGTCTTCAGAAGACTGCCTAAAACTCTCAGCCAGGCCAGGTTTCTTATCTTTTGTACATTAGTGGTTATGAGTAGGAATGTGTGGTTGTAGGAGAATTTGTTGGGGCCACATTTGACTCATCAAACTCAACTCTGAACTTGGAACATGTTTCTTGCCTGGTGGGTTATCCACAACCTGAAATGGGTTTTTCCATGACTGTAAGGTTCTGAGCAAGGGACAGGGCCTCCTGTACCCTACTCCCTTGGATTAAGGGAAGCTTGCCAGCTTGTGGGGGAACTATGCCTGTGCACAGAGCTCCCCGCTTTTCTCCTGGTCACAACTGTGTTCACTCCCATGTCCAACACACTTTTGAATGCAAAACACCCTGCCTTTCCTGTAGAGTTATATACTCAGCTGTTTCCAGAAAGATCAGGTCCAACCCAGTGAGGAAGAACATCACAAAGACGTGACTCTGAAGAGCACAGAGCCCTCTAGACTTCACTGGGACATTCTTTTTCTCTTGAATTTAAACCCATTCCAAAGAGCTACCTAAACTCTACTCCTCACATCTTTATCTTCACCTGCCTCCTTCTGCCCCTGCCCCATGTGTGTACATATGTTCATGTGTGTGCACATATGTGTGAGAGGAGGCCAGGTTGACATCAGGCAACCTTAGATTTTGAGACAGGGTCTCTCTCTGAATATGGACCTCACCGATTAGACTGCATTGGCTGCCAGCACCCTGAGATCCTCCTGTCTCCACCTTCCCAGTGCTGGGGCTCTAGATGCTCCACATCGAAAAGCTGGGTGCTGTAGATCTGAACTCTCTGTGCTTGTGAGGCAAGCACTCTAGCCACTGAGCGGTCTCCTCAGCCCCTCTCTGCTTTCTTTTCCTCCTTTCCTCAGACTTGTGGAGTAGACGAATGTCACTCTGCAGCAGGGGGCAGGTTGTGTGGTACAGGGGCACCCTTCTTCCAGCAGGGCTCACAAGACACAGGTGTCTGGCTCCCACCTGAGTTCTAGCTTCCCTGGGTTGGTGTAGAGCTGGCGCTTTGCCTGTCTAGTAAGTTCTGGGTGATGCCGCTAACACTGGTTCAGGGGCACACTGAAAACTGACAGGTTGCTATGCACATGTGCTCTGGACTCCGGCAGAAGTGGCTTTCTTTGCTTTACCACCTCCTAGTCATCAAGAACACTGCTCCTTAACGTTTCCTTGTCAGAAGTGACTGAGACAACAGCCAGCCAGGCGTTAGGGGTATTAAACAGGAAATGCTGGTGCCTAGGTTTTACTCCATGAGCTGTGTGAGTCCTCTTTACCAGGCTATGTAGGCTCTACCTTAAACGGCCTTACCGTAAGTCTGAGACCTTCAGTGAACAACTCCCAAGCCTGTATCGGTAAGGAAAACGGTTAAACCAAATAACACTCATCTAGGACTGGAGGGTAATTCAATGATAGAATACTTACTTAGCACACACAAGGACCTCGGTTTTATTTCTAACACAGAAAGTAAAATTAAAAGTTGCATTTGACCTCCATGGGCATCAGCCTGTGTAGTCAAGTGATGGTGGAGTCTGAGACCTAGGGGTTTGAAAGACACTAAAGAGGCAGCTTCTTTCCACCTTTCTGTGGACCCAGAGACAGCCAGGAGGAGGGGAAATCAACTAACTCTTTGTAGCCATAAAACCTCTGCCTTGCATCAGCCTCATTGACTGAGCAGATTCAGTGAAAACCTCAAACTCATAGTGTGAAAGTAAGAGAAGAGAAATATTTGAGGTTTTAAGATGGCGTGTTTTGTGTGTGGGATTTTCCAGGGAATTTCCTACTAAGAGCCAGACTAACCACAGATGCTTGGGTGAGTGGATGGAAGGCCATCTTGGGATTGGTCTCTAGGAAAGGGCGCAGAGGTTGAGCCCAGCACAGCTCAAGGGCACAACCACAAACTAAGGTACACCAGCTTGCAAGGACTCAAGCCGGAAGTCGGTGTGACCACGAGCGTCCAGTCCTTAGACAGGATTGAAGAAGGACAGGGTTTTATTAGTTTCTCTAGCTTAAATACAAGAGACAGGGAAGCCCGTGGAGTGTGGATGAACAAGCCTAACTCAGGCTGGTGGCATGGCTTCATGAAAGACAACCAAATTGTCACCGCCATCCCTTTGAATCCAAAAGTGAGGGAAGAGACAGGCAACTGCCAGAGCTTGGAGTGCAGCAGGTGAGACCAGGAAAATCAGGAAGTGGCTAAGGAAACAGAAGAGCTGAGTCTGGTCCCTGCTAAGGAAGACACTGTCTTCTAAAGCAGCTGCTTAAGAAACAATAGTAGTGAGCAGGACTTTTAAATCCTTGTCTAAAAACAGCCCACTGTACACACATCCATCCAACCATCAGATACTTGTGGAGGAAATTTTAAAACTGTATTCCAGTCTTCTTGACAAGGAAACACTGGAGACATGGAAGACTTGCACACAGAGGGGAAAAAGTTCAATATAGCTGAGGCAATTACAGATCAAGACAAAGAACCTTCTGGACAACATAGTCAGACATCTGGAAAGACATGTCACAACTCACTGATGCCCAGTCATTCTTTTAAGGGGCAAAAGGTCACACACAAATATGAATTCTAAACTCAAAAAGCCTTGAGCACAATTTCACACCAAAGATGGTTTAAAACAAAACAAAACGAAACAAAACTGAATGGAGATTAATTATTTTGAGACCTATTCAGTCACAGGTCAGGAGCTAGATTAAAGATAAGAAAAAAGAAGGTATTTCATTGGAAGAAAAATTGGTCGTGAGTCCTCTGGGATTGGAGCTCAGATCTGGGCTTTACGGCTGTCACCCCCAATCAGGAAGACTGAAGCGCTAGGGTTGTAGCTGACACTGAGTCCTCCAGACAGTGAAATGTCAGGCTGATGGAAATAGAGCGCAGAACTTTTGCAAGGTGGTGTGAATTAGAAGAAAAGTTCTGGGAAAGAGATAAAGGAGGGTACACCTGAGAGTCACAGGTCCAGGAACTAAGTAAGGACACCACCCACTTCATATTTGCTGCTGGTACTGAGGAAACACAGATACGTAGACTGGAGAAAGCGATGCTCTCTCTGAATCACTCTACTGAGACTAAGGCTTGAGGTTGAGTCTACTGTGTGCCAAGAAACAGTCCTGTGGAAAGGCAAGAGGACACAGATAGTGGGCAGAAAAAATCTGCCCTAGAAGTGGGGCAGCCAGATGACAGAGTCATGGAGAGAAGACACAGACCAACTCACAAGGAGCACTTAATATTTGGAGCAAATAGTAACTAGTCCCTATTTCACAGTGTGTGTGTAAGAACTTGACATCCTGAGGAATAAAAATAAACATTGGTTCAAAATTGTAGGTAAATTTGTGACTACCCCATCCCAGATTGTCAGGCAGGTCTGCTTCTGACCTTGTAGCTGATGACATCAGCAGCAATTGTCCTATTACTCTTCTCAATAAAACATCACAGTCACTGTTGTCAAGGGCTTTGTCCAGCCACACACCCATTAATCCTTCCATTCATCATCTGTTCATCTTCCTATATATCATATCTGTTTCTGCTCTGTTTTTAAGAATAGTCCCTTATTAAACAAGATTTTTCTGCCTCTTGCCTTTTCACTCAATGTATCCATATATAAAAGAACGTTCCAACTTTTCAATCCCATTTTTAAAAATTGTTTTGAAACAGTCTCACATAGCCCAAGCTGACCTCATACTCTATATATCAGAAGCTGGCCAAGAACTGTGATCCTCCTGCCTCTGCCTCCCAAGTGCAAGGATCTACAGGAGCCAGCCACCACACCTGGTTCTTTAATCCTTTCTTTGTATTTAGTAAATGGGTGTACAGTCATTTATATAACCAGGGGACAGTGTCCCTCATCTATATAGACCATAGGAGTATGTGAAAAGTTAGGAAAGGGTTAAAGAAATATACCAACTCCCCCTGTTAAATTACCCAATTCAATGAAAACCCCATTTGAATCTTCTGTGAAGGCTGTCACACATCCTTTCTGAGGTTGGAAAGGGAGGCCAACAGCACAGCCCTGAGACTGGATAAGAGAAAGGTTTACACACACAGAGGAAATGCCTCTGGCGTTCAGTCCACTCACTCTCTACTCCTGAGGTTTCTGGCAAACATTAAGGGTTTGATCAATGATTATGACTTCTCCTGCAGTCATTTCTGCAAGCCCAGAAAGACTCACTTCAGTCATACCCAGAAGAAATGTTGAGCTTGCTGCTTCCAATAGCTTTTTAACGACACCTGCTATTTCTCTCCCTCATTAAGACCACCTTATGTATCACACTGGCACTCTTGCTGTAGACTCCCACCAATTTGCCAGCCCACCACCTCATGCTGCCTCTGGAGAACCTCACTGTTCCCACCCAGACCCACTTTTCTTCAGCCTTGCCTAGGTCACCTGAGTCGTCATCTTGATCCCTTTTCATGTCTATTCAACTGTCACTGTCCCCAAGGCCCCCCTTCTTCCCACCGCTGCAGCTGCTACACTGCCTCCACAGGCCTAGATCACACCCTCTCACTTGGCCACCGCTCTTTTCTCATCCTCAATGGCGCGGATAGCTTTCCTCTCTAAGCTGCGGAGTGATGGGCGAAGGCAGTACAGCTTGTAGTCGCACAGACAGCATGGGTAGTAGAGGTCACACAGGCCACAGGAGCGGGAGCGCTTGGAGTAGCAGAGGCAGTAGGGGTACGGGTGCAGGTCGCAGCAGCAGTACGGGTGCATGTATAAGTCACACAGGCAGCGGGAGCTGAGTTCGTCGATACATCTCAATTGCCTTAATTCTCTGTCCACCTTCTTTATGTCCCTCCTAACACTGTCCAAAAGACAACTCAGTGCAGCCATTACGGTCACACCTTATTGTTCTGTGAGTACCTTTGGGAAATGGCACTCAGAGGAAAAAATTGTTCTAAGCTCAGCTCAGAGTCCTCCTTTAAAATTAAATGAGCCACACATGATTCACTTACTTTAAAGCTTGGGTTCTGTGACCCCGCCCACCCTTAAGTATGTCATAGTCTCCTGGTTACCATGCCAACCGCAAACACTTATGGTCCCCAAAGACCCTCCTCAGGGCTACTCCCAGGACCATACTCACACCGAGTCTCATTCACCTGAGTGGTGGTGGGGATTGCCAGCAGTCACAGCCTTTTGGGGTTCATGGACCCCTTTAGTGTCCTTGACTTGTATGTGTTAAGAAGCTATGGCATGGATATGAGTGTGGTTTTGATCTTGGTGTGGAAATAGCAGGGCTTGCCAGGCTCTGCTCTCTGTGCCTTCTGGTTCTAGCCCTGAGCCTTGTTGTAACGTTTGTTTTGGTTATAGACAGAGTGTGAAGAACTTTGCTGTCTGCCCTTTTCTCCTACCAATTCCGCCACAAATCTGCCTTTGTCATTGACTTTCTCAGTCCCAAATCTCTGAGTCCCATGATGATGATGATGATGATGATGATGATGATGATGATGATTATTTTATTTTATTTTCTTGGTGCCAGGGATCAAAGCTAGGGCCTCACACATCATAGACAACTGCCCATCCTTTATCAGCTAGGGTTCTAGCTAATGAGGAACGTCAGTTCTCCACTAGTCCGGGCCTCTTATGCTCTCCTACTGCTTGCTCAGGGACCTGTCTTCAGGCATCCCTCCCAGCAAAGATGGTCTTGTTTCTAAGCCTCCAAGTGCCTGGCCCCTGAGTGCCTCACAAGCATTGGCCCTGGTCCTCTTCCATTAGCCTGAAACCCTTGCTTCAGCTGCTGCCTCTGCTCTAATGCGGATTAACCTCTTAGACCGCAGACTCGGCCTCAGCTTTGAATTGTACTTATCTACTTCTGTCCCTCAGACCACTTCCAGCTCTCAATTCCCCTTTTCCTAGACTAAGACCTGGGGGAGGCACAGGGTGACAGTGGATGTGACACAGAGAGGGAACCAAGGGCTAGGTTGGAAGGCCACAGTAAGGGGGATGAATTATTTTGTGTTCAATAAAGGGTCCATCCTCCCCGGTGACAGATGTTAAAGTAGGTCAGACCCCGTGAAGAGGCAAGGGCTGGCGGTCATGGTTCCAGGAGCATTAGAAGAGCTTGGAGCGGTGGCTCAGTGGCTAGGAGCATTTACGGTCATGCAGAGGACCAGGGTTCGACACTCAACACCCACATAGTGACTCAGAACCATAGGATCTAATACCCTCTGACCTCCGCAGGCACCAAGCACAATCATGCACATAGATGCATGCAGGTAAAACACACACGAAACAAAATGAATAGATCTAATTTTAAAATAAGGAAGCCAATGGGCTGCTTCTCCCCACTCCCCTCAAGATCCACCCAATCTGATTTCTCACACTGGAGCCAGACTGGTTTTGCATATGAACCTGTCACCCCTCAGTGCCCTTACTTACTTTTCACCTTAAAACCCACCTGCTCACTCTGGGGAGGCCTTAGCTCACTCTTTCCGCCTCATTTGGACTTAAAGGCAGTTACTCTGCCTGCTTAGAGGCTGAAGTCTCTGACCTAGTCTGAGACCTAGTTCATTACTGCTCCTTCTTGAATGGTTATCCTTGTGAAGTCTTCTCTGTCCCACCACCAAACATATATGACATCTCTCTCTCCCTCTCTGTCTGTCTGTCTGTCTCTCTCTCTCTCCCTGTCTCTCCCCTCTCCCTTCTCCCTCCCCTCCCCTCCCCTCTCCCCTCTCCCCTCTCCCATCTCCTCTCCTCTCCCCTCTCCTCTCCTCTCCTCTCTCCTCTCCCTTCCTTGACAAGGTCTCATATAGCTTGGGTTAGCCTTCAACTCACTACGTAGCTGAGGATGGCCTGTACCCGATCTCCTGACTCCACCTGAGTGCTGAGATTCAGGTGTGCACCACCACGCCTTGTTTATGAGGTGCCAGGAACTGACCGGGAGCCTCATGCAGGCTAGGCAAGCACTCTCTTCACTGAGTTATAATACCCCCAGCCCCGACATGTTTCGTATATGACATTGCTTGTCTATTTCCAAAACTGAGCAGGATATTGACTGATTTTGCTTACCAATAGCCACCTAACACAATGCCTGGTACGTCGTTGTTGGAGCTTAGCATTTACACAGTGAGCCACCAAATGGACAAATAAGCAGAACGTAGTGAGCAGAAAGAAAGTGGAATAAAGGAGGAATCAGTAGTGACGCCCGAGTCACTTGGCAGGCTCACGGTGTCACTGAGGCAATGAGCTGGGGGTAGGGTGTGGTAAATGGGGGGCTAGGGGCAGCTTCAAGGTGAATTGTGGAGGGGCTGTGGATAAGCGATCCGGAACTCAAAGAAAGGAAGGTAGAGGTACAAACCAGAGGGACAGGATGTATAAACAGCCCATGTGCGGGGACAGGGTGGAGACAAATGACTGAGGGAAAGAACCAGAAATAGGGGCGCCAGAGAGGCCACAGTGCCTGAGCCCAAGCCACTGTGTGTTGTCAGCCTGGCTTTCCCAATGGCTCAGCCTTCCGCAGCCACGACCTAGAAGGCCCTTTTCTGTGAAAATGCATGTCTTAGCCACTTAGGCAGCCAGCACCCACAGAGGAGGGGAAGCCGGCCACCTGGGTCAGGTGGGATGAGTCAAAGGTCAAGTTCTGCTTTGCTAGTGACCGGAGCTAATGCCCTTTGCAGGTAGTTCTATGCAGTTCTGAGGGGTGCCCTCTGTTACCAGGAACACAACCCGTAGGCATATTGGGATTTCTCCAACACCAAGTGAAAGACTATTGAATTCTCATATCACAGTGAATTCCCTGATTAGCAAATGTCAGCAAAGCTTTGAACAGGCCGTTCTTGTTTTAACTTGTTAAATACACATCTTTCAGAGCTTAAACACACATCTCAGTCTACATGGCATGTTATTAAGAAGTCCTGACTTCATTTCACTAGGATTCTCCGATTATCCCACCTTCCATCATGAAATATATTTTTTACATCATTTCAAGTGACTGAATAAGTATATTTACAGATTCGACGGAACAATTGTGCTGCCTCACACTGGTAGGATATGCTGAAGAGGCATATACAGAAGGATCATGAGTTCAAGGCCAGCCTGGGCTACATTATTGCTGGGTGTGGTGATGCAAGCCTTTAATCCTAGTAGTTGGGAGACAGAGATAGGTGGATTTTTGTGAGGTCAGTGACAGCCTAGGCTACATAGTGGGATGTCTCAAATCAAAAGAAAACTAAAGATTCGGTGAAATTGTGGTCCGTTCACATCAGAAGAACAAGGCAGGAGTTCATTAGAATCTGCTAAAAATCCTTAAGCCTTAAGCTACAGGCACAGCTCCTTGAACTATTAACACGAGCATGTTCATGGGCTCTAATACAGAGGTGGGGCTATCCCTCACACCAGATTAAATCCATGGACATGCCCACTTACCTTGGCTGGTACCCTCTAGGACAGAGGGCAGGAGCTGACACTTCCCAAGCCAGGCAGCACTTGCCTGGTCCCAGTGTTATCAGCACTGTGTGCCAAGGGGAGCCTCTTCTGCTCCTCCACCAAGCATGGCAGGTACAGGCCAAGTCCACCCACTAAGCCAAAGCTACAAAGGTATTCATCTAGAGATGATGGGATCAACACAGTGTGTGAACATTAAACCCACAATTTATGCACTCAACATGGCTTTCATTCTGTTGGAAAGAATCCAGTGAAGGAGAAAATGGCCCTTAGAAACTGACTGTGGTTATCTCTGAGAAGTAAGGTATAGGTGGCTTTTAAGATTTTCCTTCCTAGGGCTGGGGGTACATCCCAGCAGTAGACTTGTGAGAGGCTCTGGGTTCAATCCCCCCAAAACAAACAAAAAATGTATTTAGTCTATTATTTGTGTGTGTGTGTGTGTGTGTGTATGATGTGTATGTATGTGGTTACATGTGCCTGTGTGTGCGTGTATGATGTGTATGTGTGTGGTTACATGTGCCTGTGTGTGCATGTATGGTGTGTATGTGTGTGGTTACATGTGCCTGTGTGTGCATGTATGGTGTGTATGTGTGTGGTTACATGTGCCTGTGTGTGCATGTATGGTGTGTATGTGTGTGGTTACATGTGCCTGTGTGTGCATGTATGGTGTGTATGTGTGTGGTTACATGTGCCTGTGTGTGCATGTATGGTGTGTATGTGTGTGGTTACATGTGCCTGTGTGTGCGTGTGTGGTGTGTATGTGTGTGGTTACATGTGCCTGTTGCACATGCAGAGTGCTCAGAGACAGCTTTGTGGAGTCAGTTCTCTCTTCCCACCTTTCCATGTGTCCCATGGATTGAACTCAGGTCACCAGGCTAGCACGGTGGTGACCACCTTCACCCCTGAGCAATCTCACCAGACCTGAAATACTTTGGCTATACATGTCTAGCACTCTCTATCCATTGGAGGCTTAACTCTGGTCCCATCTCAAAAATCCAGGCGAGAGGCTGAGGAGATGGCTCGGTGGATAAATAGCTTCTCTGAAGGTTGAGGACTAGAGCTGGGATCCCCAGCTCACATGTAAAAGCCAGTAGGGATGACAGCTGACCTGGAATCCAGAGCCAGGAGACTAGCTAGATTAGTTAAACTGAGGAGTTCCAGTTCAGAAGCTACAGTGGAGAGATGGAGGAGGACATCCAGCATCACACACAGCCAGGTGAGCTTTAGGACCATCGCCCTGAGCAGGCCACTGGGGAAGTCTTCTGTAAGACACATTTTTGGCCTGTCCATCATCCATGAAACCTGCTTGGGTGAAGAACCGTCTCCTTCTCCACTCCCCACCCTTAGGTACTGTCAATGAAGTGGCCTAGCCAAAGGGTGGGCACCTAAGCTGGCCACCCCACTGTCCTCCTGGAGCTTCCTGTTTAGCACAGAGCCTAAACATAGTTCACATTCCCAAACTGGTCCTCAGCTGCTCTTCGGGGCTGTCAGCTCCTCAGGTAGTTCTGACAATCTCATCTTTTTCTTTCTCTTCTCTTTGCCTGTTATATATATATATTTAGACAAGGGCTTCACTATGTAGCCTAAGCTGGCCCAGAACTGACTATATAATAGCCCAGGCTGGCCCTCACCTCTAGGCAATCCTCCTGCTTCTGCTGAACTGCTCAGTGCTGGGGTTACAGCATGTGTCACCAGGCCCGGCTCAAACCCTCTGCTTCTTTTCACTTATGGAGGCCAACTGAGGCACTGGCATGGATGGTAGCACTCGATGGGGTTCTAGCCTTTCAGAGGCACTTGTAGGGTGACTCAAGTCTGAGGCCAGCCTTCTACACAAAAGTCTTGGGGTGGTGGGGAACCAAACAGCCAAGACAGACCTAGTGCTCGGTGGCTCAGGCCTGTGATCGCAGCTCCTCAGGAGGATGGCCAAGTTCAGGGAAGCTGAAAAATTGAAAGAACTAGAACACAGAACATTGATAGAGCACTTGCCTACTGCAAATGAGGCCCCAAGTTCCAGCCCCAGGACCAGAAAAATAAAACATTTCAACAAACAAACATGGAACTCCACCTGGATGACAGCCTGCTCCCTTCGGCCTACTCTCAGAGACCACTCCGGGCTGAGCGTGGAGGCGAGGCAGCCGCTGCCCCAGAGGACATCATCTCATGTGAGCCCCACTTCTCCCCCTTAGCCCAGATCTCAGTATGTCCAGGGCAGCTGTTATGCTGAAGGCCTGTGGGTGTGGAACCATGGTGACTCATGGGAGGGAAAACACCAGAAATGCCAGGAAGATCATCCAAGAACAGCATCCCTAGGGCAGCAGAAGTTTCCATGGGGCCAGAACCTCAGGAAAAGTTCTGGAAAAGTTCTTATACACATCAGCCTCCCCTGGCAGAGAGTCCCGGGGCAGGCCGTTCGCTGAGCAGCCATGACTGCTTTGAATGACAATATTATGACTGACTGTATTAGCTCGTGTAGTTTGATCTTCCTTTGCTCTTCCAGCCCCGTGAGGTCTTTATAAAGAAAGATTAATTTGCTTAGATATTGTATGTGTATGCATCTGTGTGCCTGAGTGTATGGATGTGGACCATATATGTGCATGCAGGTGCCTGCGGAGCTGGAACTGGAGTTACAGGCAGTTCGTTATATGCCACCGGATGTGGGTGCTGGGAAACCCAACCACAGTCCTCTGCAAGAGCAGCAAGTATTTCTGACTGCTGAGTCTTCTCTCCACCACCACCACCCTTTTCAAATGTTATGAGAGAGAGCATGTGTAATTAAGAGAGAGCGTGGGCACGTGTGTGCTCTGCCATGTGTGGATGTCAGAGGACAGTTCTCAAGAATCCTATTCTTTCCATCTACCATGGGTTCTGGGGATTGAACTCTGGTCTCTGGCTTGCACAGCAAGGGCCTTTACTTGCTAAGCTGGGCCCTGTGGGAATCTTGAAGGAATTCCCTGCTGGGTAAGGAGGTGGCATGTTGCTCCTGCAGCTGCAGCCAGCGGGCTCCTTGGCAGATTGCTCCTAAGAGCAGGAGGGCCGAACTGAAAATCTCAGACACTGAGGAGTGATGGGGATTTTACACATCAAATAAGCAGAGGCATTTCTTTGTTAAGATTTGAGAAGCGAATGCAGGGGGCGGGGGGTGTGCATGGCTGTAATCCCAGCACTTGGGAGTCAGAGGCAGGTGTTCCAGATCATCTGGCTACATGTTAAGTCTAGGCCAGTTCCTACCTTTTAAAAAAATGGAGATTTGGGAGTGCTTAATTAGTCTGATTTTCCTGGGGTGCAAATTGGCACCCTCCTTTCTGACTCTCTGTTCTAAAGACCCCCACATCTTGGTGCTCCTTCCCTGCCTCCTCTTTCAAGCACAGGAATTCTCCAAGAAAAAAGTCGGCAGCAATCTTGATTGTTCTTGGTGAGGAGAGACTCAAAATGTCTGTGAATTTCACATGAGAATTATTCAAAGATCAATGTAGGTGTTCATGTTCACCTAAGGAACTGGAGGCCTCGCTTCTGTCCCAGAAGGTGACTGAGATGTATTGAACCCCAGTGCTGGACCAGAAACCCTGTCTAATGTCCAGTCTGGTGGGCTTTCCAGGGAAAGCTCCCAGCCGCTGAAGAACCTCGGGCTCCACTGTCTCTCCACCCGCTGCTGGAGACTGAAACATGGGACAAGATAGGATTCCTGATGCCAGGAGCTGCAGGGACACCCGGACCCACCTTTGAGCAGTGGCCTCACCTGCCAAGGAGGAGGAAGAGTTAGAAAAAAGGAAGGAGGTGAGTGTGGAGTTCACGCTGGGTCTGAGGTCATGTTATATTTCACACGGGGCCTGAGGAACATTTAAATAATCCGATTTTATCCATCAGTACTTACCATATTAGAAATTATTGCCAAGAGCTGGGGTGTAGTAGGGTATGTGTTTTCCTTTTCTTTTCTTTTCTTTTTAAAGATTTATTTATTTTATGTATGTGAATGCTCTATCTGCATGTACACCTTTATGCCAGAAGAGGACATCAGATCCCATGTCAGATGGTTGTAAGTCAACCTTGTGGGTGCTGGGAATTGAACTCAGGTCCTCTGGAAGAACAGCCAGTGCCCTTAACCTCTGAGCCATTTCTCTAGCCCTAGATATATGTTTTCATTCACAAGGCCCTAGGTTCAATTCCTTGTACTACAGAAAGAAAATAAAACAGGAATTTATAAAATGTATATTCGTTTAAAAACTGATAATAATAATAATAATAATAATAATAATAATAATAATAAATGGAATGTGGTATGCATGCCTGCAAGCATAGCACTCCAGAGACCAGGAGAGGCAGGCCAAGAATCTCAGAGAAGCCTCATCAGTAGGAGTGGGTCTCATAGAGCGGAAGGAAGAGGGGCTGGGGAGGAGGCTCAGCAGATAGGAGTTTAGTTCCAGTGACTCCCACCTGCCTGTAACTCCAGCTCCGCAGGTCTGACACCTTGGGTTCCTAGGGAAACTGCACTCACACAATTAAAAACAAAACATGGGGTTGGGGATTTAGCTCAGTGGTAGAGCACTTGCCTAGCAAGCACAAGGCCCTGGGTTCGATCCTCAGCTCAAAAAAAACAAAAACAAAAACAAAAACGTATCCTAAGAGAGAGAAAAGGAAAAACTCTAACAACAGTAACTCCAGTACATGTTATTACCAATTGTATTTTAATTTTTTTTTCATCTTTTTGCATTTTTTGCAGTTCTGAGGGTTAAATCTGGAGTGTGTGTCCTGCTAAGCAAGCATTCTACCTATGTAGCTCTGGATGCAGCCCCAAATGATTCCGAGTGTATATCTATGTGTGTGCACACATGCATGTGTCCACAAGAATGTGGGAGACAGAGGCCGGGGGTGGGTGCCATTCCTCAGGACAGCTTTCCATCCTGAGTATTTGTTTTTTGAGATGGGACCTCTCACTGGAACCTGGGACCACTGATTTGGCCAGGTTGGCTGGACAGCTGAGCCCCTGTTCCCACCCCCACCTCTAGTACAGGGGTTACAGGTACATGTCACTGCACCCAATTTTTACATGGGGCCAGGGTTCCAAACTCAGGTCTTCCTGCTTGTACTGTAGGTCATTAATTGACTAAACCACCCCAACCCACCATAGCCACCAAAGACATTTTTGATGGGGCATTTAAAAAAAAAAAAATTAGCACATGCCTTTAATTCCAGCACTCAGAGGGAGAGTCAAGAGGATCTATGTGAGTTTGAAACTAGCCTGGTTCCAGCACAGCCAGGGCTCCATTACACAGAGAAACCCTGTCTCAAAAAACCAAATCAAACCAAACAAAACAAAACTCAAAACAGCAACAACTAAATCACTAGCACAAGGGCACTGATTTACAATTCTCCTAATGTCTGACTTCATACAGAATGGCCCAAATATCTTCTCTTCCCATTGCAATGCATTATTTAAACAAAGAACCCAGCTGTGCACAGATGTGAACTTTACAAGGGAGCAGTCTCTCAAACTCCTCATGGTCATGGCCATTTCATGTCGAAGATGACTGCTTTATTAGTTCAAGGTTCTAGAAACACACAGTGTCTCAAAACCATGATAGCCATACCTTTCCAGGAATGTGGAAATCAACCTCACATCTTGGTTTGTAGAACTTTTGGGAAATCTTCCCACTGATTGATCCCTTTCCCTGAGAACTGCCAGGAACCCTTCTAAGACATAGCCTGCCCCCTCTGTGGGCATGTGTTTCTGTACCCAGAGAAGACTCTGACTGCAGCTGGGTCTGCTGGGTTCTTCCCTCTGGGAATTTGATGTGGGTTAGGCTGCAGGGAAGCATGACCCAGCCTCTGAGGCTATGTGGGGAGCCCCTGGCTCTTCCTGCTTCAAAGTCCTGGATGAGGACACTGCTCATTGATTACCCCATCCATTCATTGGTTTAGCAAATGCCTCAAAGGTCAATACCAAATATGAATCTGAAAAGCAAAGGAAGTAGAACCTTGGAATTGGATCTAGGGGTTGGCTCAGTTGATAGAGTGCTTGCCTAGCATGCATAGAGCCTTGGGTTAAACCCCAGCACTGCTTAAAACAACTTGTGTGGTATATGGATCTATGGACCTACAACAGTCAGGATGTGGAGGTAGGAGGATCAGAAGTTCAAAGTCATCCTCAAATATGTACCAAGTTTGAGGCTAGCCTGGGCTATATGAAATCCTGTCTCAAAAAGGGGTGGAGTCTGGAGCAATGATCAACAGTTAAGAGCCCTGGCTACTGCTTTTCCAGAGGACCTGGGTTCAATTCCCAGCACCCACATGGCAGCTCACAACTGTCCATAACTACAATTCCAGGAGATCTGATGCTCTCTGACCTTTTGGGTACCAGGCATGCATATGGTACACATATATACATGTAGGCACTCATCTGTAGTCATAAATAATAAAATTTTTAAAAATCTTTTTTTAAGGTGGGCAGGAAGCTGATTGTTTATGTTTTTGACTGGGGATGTAGCTCAGTTTGACTCAACCACTGCATGAACAGGGCATGGCAGCATGTGGCAGCAATCCCAGCATTTAAGAGGTGGAAGCGGGAAGATCAGGAGTTCAGAGTCCTCCGCTGCTACATAGTGAGTTCAAGGCCAGCTTGAGCCACATGTGAGTCTGTCTTAAAAACAAACAAAAATGCAAGAGTCTGGGGTGTAGTTTGGTGGTAGAGCACTTGACTTGTTACTGTGACTGCCTTCCATACTCAATATCAAACAAACCAACAATAATAAAAACCATGTGGTAGCAGGATCCTGGCCCCAGCCAACCTGTGACCCCTTTGGGACTGATCTGGATGTGGCCCATTGTGTGGGCTGGGTTAGTGGGTCTGGCTAAGATCCATCTGCTCTTTGAGAAAGAACTGGATAAAGCAAGAAGATGAAGCTTGGGTGGAGGGCCACCCTCTGTGGCCTGCCTTTTAGTCTCAGTCCTAGAAAATCTCCCCATGGTAGGATTGCTTTCTGTTTTGTTTAAGAAAAGAGAAGATATTGGTGAAACTATTAAGGCCACTCCACGTAGTTAAAAGGGAGGTTTATTTTGTGGGGTAACTTACAAATGAAGGGATAGGTTGTAGGGTCTGGCAAAGGTATGGTGCAGTCTGGCGGTGTTCTCTGGAGAACTCTGCTTGGTCCACCTCTCGTGTCCAGGGTCCCAGAACCAAGAGAGACCTCTTCTCTCCATCCTGGGTCTTCAGCTTCCTCCCTCAGCCCCGCCTTGTGGGCGTGACCATTACCGAAGCCTTAATGGGGGTTGGAACTTCCAGGACAATACTGGCATGGCTACCCACTACAATCTGGCGCCCAACGTGGGACAAGAGTTTCCACCTAAAACCTGACAAAAAAGATTCTAAAACCGAGCTAAAAACAGCTTCCTAGTTGTCTCTCTCAGCCTGCTGGTTTGAGCTACTATGGAGGGTTCCTAGCGTGTGCGTCTGACCTGCAGTGTGGCGGGAATGAGGAGTCTACAAGTGGCACTTTACTCTGCTGCGTGGTAGATTTAGCCTTTGCTAGTTAAAAAAAAAAAAAAAAAGTTTCTGGGCTATGCACTGCTTTGATAGAACTGCTTCTGATAGTTGATGGTACACATGGCTCCAGACCCAGAGCTGGCGGTAAACTGTACCACCGCCATGTTGGGAAGCTGAGGTGGGCAGAGCCAGCAGCCACAGCAGCGCTTCAGTCTTACAAAGATGGATATTACACAGAGAATCTGGTTTATGTTGTCTTTGGGATTTTTAACTGCAGAAAAAGATTTGATCATAAAAGCTGTTGAGTTAAACAAATACGTAAATTTTAAAGGTACCTTGACTTCAAAATTTGGATATAAGGATATGTTGCTTTGGAAAAGAGTCTCTGCTTTTGTTTCCACAGAAAGCCAGAGGCTGTGGATTTGTTCCAGATTAAGATACATCAGGTTTGATCAGCCAAGACCACCTGAAAGTTCTCCAATGAACAGTGGCCCAGATGATCCAACATCCAGAATGGTTTCAAGGCAAGAAGACATTGTGAACTTAACCTGGTGACTTGTCATTCATAGTAAGAGATACCAGAAACCCCTTTATTCCCCAAGGCATTGACCTCTCCACAAGGGTCCACTGACCTGTGTTCTAGAGTCTTAAACAGGTTTCCAGCTCTGGTTCCTGGCTTTGTATAAATGCCGATAGGTAGAAATCCTCATGCTGGTGTCTTGCTTCCCTTACTCAGTAGCAGAATTGTAAGATTCATCTGTGCTGTGGAATCTTACACATTTCATCATGCTGTAAATACACTCCAGTTTATTCATGCTACTTATGTGGATGGACATGGGGGTGTTTCCCACCTGAGACTATGGTGAGGAACAAGTGTCACTCTGGTACATGTCTTGGTGAACAATCACAGCGTTTTTGTGGTCTGGAGTTGCCTAGTTTCGGGTATGCATTTGTTCAGCCTCACTGGACTCAGCTAAGCAGCCTTCCAAATCAGTGTGTATGCATATATAGTTGGCAGTGAATTACTGTAGAAACTAAACAAGGTCTAGTCTTGTTTTGAGTTTGTGCTTCTATGATAGGACCTTCCATACCTGATTCAACATTCAGCAACATCTAGCATCCCTTATCCCTACATGAATTAAGAAATTAGTTAAGAAACCTCAGAGAACAAGATGAAGTTCGTGGCAGAAAGTAGCACATGGATAGTGTCCAGAGCCTGTGAGCAGAGCCTCCTGTGACAAGATAGTGTCAGTGGGAGAGAGACAGAGGGTGTTGGCCTCCCACAGGGATCTCACTGAGTGCCTGGAGCTGCAGAGAAGGCTCTGCCTCTGAGTGGCCAAGGCCAGGGACACTCTAGCCAGTGCTGGATTGTGTGGCATGAAGGAGGAATCTGTTTCCCAAAGGTCCAGAGAATACGCCTTAGCTCCCCATTCCTGCCCTTCTGCACGCTGCAGTGCACCCAGGTCCCCCGGGTGGCCTGGGGGACACCCAGATGTCACCCACAGTGGCATCCACGAGTACTGCTGCTACAGAGCTGCTGCCAGTACTTCATCGGGGGCATCAGAGTTCTCATGAGAACTTCACCCAGAACAGGAGCTGAAGCCTGTAGGTGACTTCTAGGCCAGAGGACCAGTGACATCATCAAAACCAGTCAGGGGAGCTGTCCAGGGGTAGGGGAACTCCCAAGGGACAGCAGCAGGGACCACTGTGAGACACTTGCGTCTAGAGACACTTGAAAGAGCTTGTGGGAGCACTGGGAACCCCCAGCAGAAACAGCAGCTCTCATCCCTTATGCAAAGAACGTGGCTTATTACATCTAAATTCCCTCAGAGGTCCCTCTGAGCACAAGCCTGAAGGAGGTAGTTCCTGTTTCCCTTACGATCCTATTTGCTCCTAATTTTGCAAACGAATGTCTTTTGCATAAATACAATTGGAGTGCTGTTTCCCAGAAGTGTCTCAAAGCCCAGCTCCCTTCACTATCAGAGGCAGGGGGTGGATGAAGGAGCATGGACCCCAGCTGGAAAAGCCACCCATATGACATTCCCCACCTCTCAAATAGTGACCACGATGGCAGGGGGGCTGGGGTCTAGGACATGGTCTTCCAGTCATTCTGTCTCTCTTCTGCTAACTGCTGCCAACCGATGGTCTGCTGTCTGTGTGCGTCTCCAACCTCTTGAATGACTTGTCTTCAGCTGTCTTCACCTTAGCATCCACCCTGAGGTCACTCAGTCTCTGTCACCTCCCCTATCTTAGGTTTGGGAGTTTGGCTACTCCCTAGCTTCCTCCCTCCCTTGATAGCATGCTGACTTGTTTATTACAGAGGACTCTGGCCTCAGGACAAGGCCTGCATTTCTCCCAGCCACAGCTCCTTAACACCCACCTTCCTGCTGGGTGGGAGAGAGGATGGACTTCAGACTGTGCTCAACCCCTGCTCCCCCACCTCAGGGCTCTCTCTGGGTCATGCTCAGCCTTCTCAGTTTAGCGACTTCTCAGATCTCAGCTTAAATGCCACATCCCTGGGGATGGACTCATCAATGCTCCTGAAAGATGCTTCAGAGTGATCCTGCGTGTGTCCCAGAGTCCCTGCCATGGTGTTAATGTTTGTCTACATGACCAACTTACCCTAGAGAGGGACTGGGCTTGTGCTGCAAGTCCCCATCCACAACGCAGAGCATAGTGCTAGGTTCTGCAGGTGCCGATGGGCTCAGCGGATGGGCTGAGGACGGCTGCAAGGGGCAGATGCGTACTGGTGAGGTGGAGCCTGGGAGTCTCTGTCAGGACATGACCGGATGGCCTCCTGTGTGCCTCCTCCTGCTCACCATCCCCTTGTGCTCTCAACAGCTGCCCCTGGCCCTTCACTTGGAATGTCTCCCTCCTGAGGTCCTAGCTTGGTTTTGTCGCTATGATAAACATCATGCCCAAAAGCAATGTGAGGAGGAAAGGCCTTACTTGGCTTGTGCATTCCAACTGCAGTCCATCAGTGAGGCAAGTCAGAGCAAGAGCTGAAGCATGAGCTGAGGCTGGGACCACGGAGGAACACTGCTTTCTGTCTTCTTCCATAGCTTGCTCAGCTCCCTTTCTTACAGGACCCAGGTCCTTGGTGGGGAGCGTGGTGCCACCCACAGCTGGCTAGGCCCTCCGGCACTAACCATCAATCAAGAAAATGCCCCTAAAGACATGCCCACAGCCAACTAAGAGAGGTATTCCTCAACTGAGGTTCCCTCTCCACAGGTGACTCTAGTGTGCGTCAGAGTGACAGATACTAATCAGTACACCTGCTGTGAGCTGCTGGATGCCTTCCTTCCCCCGACCTCTCCTACCTCAGGTCTCCAGGGTCTTTCACAAGGAGCCAAGGAGGCTTTCTCCAGTGTTGTGGCCACAGCCAGGGTTGCCCGGTCCTTATACCATTCCCACCCTCTGTTAATGCCTCATGTGTGACTGTAAATGAGGAAATGGGAACGGAAGAAGGCTACTTGGATGTGTGAGGACATCCATGACACATTGAACCAGTGCAGGCAGCACATACATGTTCTGCCCGTGCATGCCAACATGCACACACAGAACCATCATTACCATCAAGATGACCTTCCCTCCCTCCTTCCCTCCTTCCTCCCTTCCTTCTTTTTTCTCTCATTCTTTCTTTTTCTTTTTAAAAATGTTTCAGTTTGATGGGGCTGGAGAGATGGCTCAGAGGTTAATAGTACCTACCTTTTCTTCTTACAGAGGACTCAGGTTCCACTCCCAGTACCCACATGGTGGCTACAACCATCCATAATTCTAGCTCCAGCAACCTCTTCTGAC
Source organism: Onychomys torridus (assembly GCF_903995425.1). NCBI lineage: Eukaryota > Metazoa > Chordata > Mammalia > Rodentia > Cricetidae > Onychomys > Onychomys torridus. The sequence continues at coordinate 5,688,787 of NC_050458.1, read as the reverse complement.
CATTAAAGGCACTAGGTACACATGTCATGCATAGATATACATGTTAGCAACATATGTACATAAAAAATAAAATCTAAAAATAAAATAAATTCAGTTTGAGGCAGCCTAATTATATAGTGCATTATATCTAACCCCAGCTATCCTGGAACTTACTATGGAGACCAAACTTTCCTCAAGTTTGCAGCAATCCTCCTGCCTCTCTATCTCCTGAGTGTTGTGAGTTCAAGTATCCATCAGAAAGCCTGGCTACAGTGATTCTGTTATAAAGAGAAAGATAAACTATATAACAAAATGAGCTCACGGACTATCTTCTGTTTATCCATCTTCTGTTGCTCCAAGTCCAGTGCCACAGACTAAACACACCCACACACTCACACACACCCACACACACACTCACACACCCACTCACACAACCCACACATACACTCACACACGCCCTCACACTCACACTCACACACCCCCACACTCACACACACACACCACACACACACACACACACCCCACACACTCACACATCCACACCCACTCACACACACCCACTCACACACACACCCCCACACACTCACACACACACACCCACACACACACTCACATCCCACACACACTCACACAACCCACTCACACACCCACACACTCATGCATACCTACACACTCACACACCCACACACTCACACACACCCACACACTCACACACACCCACACACTCACACACACCCCACACACGCACACATTCACACACACACATACACACACACCCTCACACCCACACACACCCACACACTCACACACACCCACACTCACACACACACACCCCACACACGCACACATTCACACACACACACACACTCACACACACACTCACACACACACTCACACACACACCCCACACGCACACATTCACACACACACACACTCACACACACTCTCACACACACACACACTCACACACACACTCACACACACACTCACACACACTCTCTCACACACACACACTCACACACACTCACACACTCACACTCACACACACACTCACACACACACTCAAGGTTTATTTTGGTTCAAGGGTCTACAGGTGAACATGGAGGGTTCTTGGCAGAACCCAGAGGTGGCACAAAGTGCTGTATTTATCAAGATAGTCTTTCTGGTGTGGTAGTTCACTGTCTGGAGTAGGAGGATCAAGAGTTGGAGGCCAGCCTGGGCTACATAGCAAGATCCTATCCCAAAGGAGAGAGAGAGTGCCCGCCCTGTGACTGCAGCGGCTGATGTCCCGGGCTCACTCCTGACTGCTGTGTAAGGTCCCTGCTGTCTCAGGGCCCAAGCAAATTCTTGAGCAGAATGTTTCAAGGCTGCAGTCTCCCTGTGGTTTTGTCTCTGAGAACAAGTGGCTGTGACCCCTCATCCTCTGTTGTACTTGACAAACTTGTAGCTGGGGCAAGACCCAGACCCGCCCATCCTCAGGGCTCCCTGGGAGATGACAGCTGAGCTGCTAACAGGACCCCTGGACCAAGACCTCATTACTTCAGAGATAAATACCTGCCTCCCCGTTCTCCATGGTGCTGAAGGGGCCTGGATAGTTTAACCATGGACACGCATGAAAACAGAGCGAATCTTCCCAAGGGCCTGCCACATGGGCATTTGCTGTTCTTGTTGGTCTAACAAAATATGAGAATTCGAATTAAAGGATATGAGCTTTATCTGGCTTGCAATTTAAGGCGTACAGTCTGTCCTGGTGGCTGGGGTGGGCTATCCATAGTGGTCAGAACCTTACAGAGTAGTCTGTTTTATTGTGGTGACCTAGAGGCAGAGAGCTCAAGTAGGAAACAAGGTAAGCCTATAAACCTCCCAGGCCCATCCCGAGTGACCCACCTCCACCAACTGTGCCTCTTGCCCCAAGGGTTTCCCACCTCCCAAACAGCTCCACCACCTGGGGACCAACTGTTCAGATGTATGAACCTATAAGGGACATTTCAAACCATAACACATGGCTGTAGCACGAATCTTAACAGGTCTTATTAAATAAGAACAAACCTGGAGCCAGGTATTGGGGTGAATGCTGGAAGATCAGAGAAACAGAGCACAAGCCACAGCTTCATCGCCTCACCATTTCCTCAGCTGATCCTGTTTCCTCAGACTGGAAGCCTCTGAGTCCTCATCCAAATGGATCTCAGCTGAACTGTGCTGCTCAAAGCCTAAATGCTTAACCAGGCCTAGTTCCTCATCCTCACGCCTTAAATACCTTTCTGCTTCCCACCATCACTTCCTGGGATTAAAGGCTCTTGTTACTATGCCTGGCTGTTTCCAGTGTGGCTTTGAACTCACAGAGATCCAAAGGGATCTCTGCCTCTGGAATGCTAGGATTAAAGGTGTCTGTGTTGCACCATTTTATGGCCTCTATGTCTATCTAGTGGCTGTTCTGTTTTCTGACCCCAGATAAGTTTATTAGGGTGCACAGTATTTTGGGGAACACAATATCACCACACACGGTGCTGTAGACTAAATTGTATTCCTCCAAATAATTCCTATGTTGAAACCCTAACCCCCAGTGTAATGTATTTGAAGACTGGGATTTCTTTTTTTTTGGGGGGGGGGGTTGAGACAGGGTTTCTCTGTGTAGCTTTGGAGCCTGTCCTGGACTAGCTCTGTAGACCAGGCTGGCCTCGAACTCACAGAGATCCACCTGCCTCTGCCTCCCGTGTGCTGGGATTACAGGCGTGCGCCACCACTGCCTGGCTCGAAGACTGGGAATTTAAAAAGAGTAATTAATGCTGAGTGAGATTGTAATAGGACTGTCAGAAATAAAGATATTCTTGTTGATTGTTTGTTGTTGTTTGTTTGAGACAGGGTCCCTCTGTGTAGCCCTGCCTGTCCTTGAACTCACTATGAAACCATGTTGCTTCCGAACTCACTGAGATCTGCCTGTCTCTGGCTCCCAAGTGATGGGATTAAAGGCACACCAGCTTTAAAATGAAGTTATTTTAAAGAGACACTTGTGTCTCTCAATCTGACTATCAGGCTATAGAAATGACAGATCCCAACTAAATGGGAATTTCCATGTGACTCTCATAGTGGGTAAAGCAACAGGCACAGCCAGAGGGGGCTTGTCACCCAGGAAGAGACTTCACACCGTTTTGTTTGTTTGCTTGTTTGTTTAAGGTGTGTTTGTTTGTTTATTTATTTATTTATTTATTTATTTATTTATTTATTTATTTATTATGTATACAGTGTTCTGTCTGCACATATCCCCGCAGGGCAGAAGAGGGCACCTATTTCATTACAGATAGTTGTGAGCCACCATGTGGTTGCTGGGAATTGAACTCAGGACCTTTGGAAGAGCAAGCAGTGCTCTTAACCATCTCTCCAGCCTGAGACTTCACACCGTTTTAACAACTTGTTAAAATCCCCTAGCAGGATGAGACCCAGCCTAGACACTGAGGAGTCAACAGTGCGTGGAACCACACTATGCTGGATGCCTTAAAAGTTCCTATCCTTGGTCCTTTCTTTAAACTTTTATCTCAAGACTTCAGGGACCCTGTTGCAAGGCTGACTTGAGGGGTTCACTTCGTCTATTTGCCCCTGTTTCTAACATGACCACATCAAATAAATTTCCTTCTTCTGCTTTCCATTCTTTTAATTGGCTCACTGAGGTAGCTGGACCTGGCTTGGGACACAAGCTGTGCCCCCAAGTTTGGTAACAAGGTCATCTGGGAAAGATGCTGATCCAGTATGAGTGAAATCGTGTAAGAAGAGGATATACTAGCAGAGAGGGGGCCACATGTGCTTCAGTGAGAAGGTGACCGGCCTATAAGCCAAGGAGAAAGGAGACTGGCTGACACCTCCATGATGAACTTCAAGCCACGGAACTGTGAGAAACAGATTCCTATTGTTTCAGCCCCCCACCCCCACCCCGGGTATTTCACTGTGGTGGCCCAGCAGACAAATGCTCATGGTTGGCCACGATCCATCCATCAGCAAGAAAACTTGTCCACAGCTTTGTGGTGAGAGATTGTTAGCAACTAGCTCTCTAGGGACAAACTGGCTGGCAGGTCGCATTTGTCAAATTACTATGGTATTTCCACTCCCAAGAGGGCCAACATCAAGCCCCAGATGATCTCACTAAACACCCATTTGAGAAGAAATGCCCACCATTGGCTTTTGCCATCCAGTGCTAGCTAGCTCCAAACCATCCTGCTCATCTGCTCATCTGCCAATGTCAAAAGCAAATAACCTTTAGCAGAACATTGCATGGTGATATTTTTCATAATAAAATAGGATTTTCCTAGTTCCCCAACATCTACACACATACACACAACCACCACACACACACACACACACACACACACACACACACACTCATGTACATATACACACATACAATCACACACATATACATACACACACATACATATGCATATACACACATATACACACACAAGCTTAGCCAAGGAACTTGAAAATACAGTAGTTCATGGGTTCTGCTGTCCTTATTTTTCAATTCTAAATCTATGTGACATATTAATAAAACATAGGAAACAACAGTACAAACTGTCTGGCTTTTCTTTCAAGGCAAAGAGCTCCCCACGAGGGCCACTAAGAGGAAGAAAGATGTTTCCCACAAGGCTGGGGAATCTGCCTTCTTCAGGTTCCTCCGTGGTTTCTTCAGTCATGCAAATGAACTATTTCCCAGAAACCTCTGCCTTCATTCCTATTATTTTCCTATCACACTGCAATCTACTTAGGAAAATATGTGTCAATTTCATCTCTATCATGGGTTTCACGTGTCTCCCCAAAGCGGTTTTTAAAGTACTTGAAATTCCTATCTGAGGCTCTGGTTCCTTGGGCACAAACTTGAATGATTTATTAGACATTTCCACTCCACTCCAGCTCAATGCTGGTGTGGGGTGGGGTGCAGGACACGTGCTCAGGGGTGCGGGACACGCGATCAGTAGTTGCAGGTCACATGATCAGAGGGTGCAGGACAGGTGATATCTAGTTGTGTTGTGTGCACCCCCGCCCCACCCCATCTACTTCTGGCTGCAGCTGACTGGGCACGGCTGTCATTCTGAGACAGCAGGAAGGTCTCTATTTCCTTTTCTCTGAACTCCACCTTCGCTGAGTGACCATGAGCAGAATTCACAAAGAACTCTTTCCCCCGCTTTAGACACTCTTGGTTTTTTCTATGTCGACCTTATAGGCTGTACTCTACACAGCCTGGGGTGGCCGCAAACTTGGAGCTCCTCCTTTGCAGTGCCAGGGCAGGGCTTACAGGTGTATGTCGTCACGTCCACTCTCCCGCCTCAAAGTCCCAGCTCCTTCGGCACACCCCACTTCCTAAGGAAGCTAAGTGAGCTGGCCTTCAGTCCAGGGAGGGGGAGCTGGCCATTGCAACAGCCTCTCCTTGGCAGAGCGCTCCACTCAGCACACCTGGAGAGGTGCTGCTGCTCCACAGCAGTCTGGGAGCCTGTGGCCCAGATGCTCTGCTGCTCTGGTCCCCCCCCCCCCCCCCGGGAGTCTAGCCTGCATAATGGCAGGAGGATCTTCCCAGAGGATGGAACTCTCATAACTGTGAGGGAGCAGATGACTGGGCAGCAAAGCAGAGTCAACCGTGCACACCTCCTTCCAATCCCACCTCACGGTGTGGTGAACCTGCCGCAGCAGGGCTGCTGAAGAGGGGCTCGGATGCTGGAGGCCTTGGCACACACAAGAAGGAGGAAGACATGAGGAGGGAGGGAGGGAAGGAGGGAGGAGGGGAGGGAGGGAGGGAGGAGGGGAGGGAGGAAAAGCGGGGGGGGGGGGGGAGGAGGAAATCCACCACATAGGGAATATCCATCCTAAAGAAACCAAAACCATCACAAATCTGGGCTGTTCCTTTCCTCGCCCCTCCCACCCCTGCATACTCACTTAACCAAACAGAACTATCTAAGGGTAGGGTACCTTCCCCATAGTTCCTTCTCTCTTTTCCTTAGTAAATCTATGTTCTCTCTGCTCAAAGGAAATAGAAATCAATTCTGCGTTCAAATCTTCCCTGATTAGCTGGATGTGGTGGCATACATCTCTAAGGCAGGGGACGATCATGAGTTCGAGGTCAGCCTGAAATATGTAGTCTGCCCAGGTGCGACTCTGCACGCCCCACCCCCTCCTGTGGAATTAGACTCTTCCCCTTCGAGCCTTACTCTCTATAAGCTGCCAGTGCTAGCTAGAACAAGAGTTACACAGCCTCTTCTGAAGGAACCTCTTTCAGCCCCGGTTGTCGGGATCTCCCTATGGGCACAGCTGGTTGACCTCCTGGGGCAGGACATTCCTATTGCCAGGTAAGTCTCCTTCCTTTGCTTCACGCCATCTTCTCTGTGAATCCATTTCTATTAACAGCATGATCTAACAAGCAGTACTCTCTGCACACAATGGTTCCCAAATGCCAGGGTCAGTACACAGAGAGATTTCAGGGAGCAGCCTCCAAGCTACTCAGCAATAGTGCAGACGGGTATTTTTAATGGGCTGCCCGGGAGGCTCTGATACGCCCAGCTCAGCTCTGGTCTCCACCGAGCCAGCATTTGGAATCTACTGAAAGAAAAGAAAAGAAAAGAAAAGAAAACAAACAAACCAAAAAAACCCAGCACATACGCTAGGCTTTTTCTGGAAATTTCTGAGTCTGAACACAGCAGGGGTGAGGCTAAGAGGCTCAGTGGCCTTGGCTGTTCTGGGGCTGACAGCCACACTTGGGCATTCCTGCTTGTCACCCTCCAGCCCACACAATATGGCGTCTTACTGACTAACTACCCAGGGACAAGAAGGCTGTCTCTGAGGTACTGGAGGGGATGAGCTAATTAGCTGCCTTGTGAAAAGCTTAATTGCACCTCATTTTCTACTTTGTTATTTTCAAACAGAGCACAGTCTTCCGGGTGTGATGTGCTCAGCTGCCCCTAATCAAAGGTGAAGCACATCATTCCCTGGGTGACTGTGACACCCCAACTCCACTGATCTGTAGATGCCTCCCACCTCCGTGGCTCCTGAACTACAGGGTGCAAATGAATCACCCAGGGAGCTTGTTAAACAGCCAAGGTTCAGAGTGTCTGTCCCTCCCCCCATGCTCAAGGGGTGCAGTGTGGGATGTAGGAATCCCTCATCTAATAAGCTCCCTGAGTGAATTTACTTCACAGTGCTGTTTTTAAGTGCAAAAGTTGTTCTATAAAAGGTCTGTCCTCCTTCCCTGAAGGGATTCCTCTAGAGGTACAGTGAATCAGCTTTTTCCTTAGCTCTTGGTAAAAATAAATATGGTCTCAGAAACCAAACCGTGCATTTCAGCGGAGGAAAGTGAGGATGGATGGGGACATCTGGTCAGCCGGACTTCCTCTCCAAAAACCTGGATATGGTAGACCAGGAAGCATCCCAAGCAGGTGGGCTGCTCTCTTAGAGGGAAGTGGACCTGGGGTCTGGGGGCAGAAGAGACCCCAGCTGTAAAAGCTGGGTGGAACATTCCCCCACCAAGACGATTCCGGCAGTCTCTTTTTGTGAGGGTAATCACCAAATTAAATGTTTTAATTACTGAAATTGCATATGCATTTCTTTTGAGACTAGAGCATCATAAGAACATGGTATTCACTCCCCAGAGGGCCAAGCTGCTTGCTTCCAGGGAAGGGGTGTCAGAAAGAGTCCATTTTAATTTCATTATAAAACAGGCTTGAGAAATAAAGGCTCAGGACTGACGGTGTATTCCCAGCCAGCTGTGATTTAATGAGCACGATTCGAAGCTTGGAACCTGCTAGCCACATCCATATTAATATGTCTCTGGGAGAAACAAACGACAGAGAAAGTGATAAACTGTTATTCCTCTTATTTGTTGAAATGGCTAACGTGATGAGCCTCACATTGAGGCAGCCCAGCTGTCACCTCCCTCAGGTCCCTGTAGACCAGCACGTCCCGTGCAGGAGCCAGGTCCGAGGGCCTGGAAGCTGAGCAGCAGCCAAGGTTTGTCCCTGGTTGGGAACCAGATTCCTCCCCCAAGGCCCAAGTCAGGAGGAGCCTCTCCCCTCCCAGACTTTATGGTGAACTCTTGCATAATCACCAGAGTCATTATGATCTTAACAGTCTTTGTGATTTCCATTTTCCCAGTCATGAACACATGAAAATAAGAGGAAGGAAAAAAATGTCTTTCTGTTTTGAGGTCCTAAAAAGAAAAGGAGCTGGGTAAGCCTGCATGCCAGTTAAGTACCAGGAGCTGGGGAGCAAACAAAGGAAAAGTGGGCAGGGCCGCAGTCGGGCTGCTCTGAAAGGGCAAGATGCCTGGGGAGATGAGGACCTGGGTGCCTGAGGTGCCAGCCAGAGAGGCAGCTCCCAAGAGCAGGGGGCTAATCCTCTCCAGCTGAAGGTCACTGTGCTGTTCTGAACTGGAGCTCTGCGGAGTGTGTGAGCAGTTCTGTGTATGTAGCTGGGAGGCTGTGGTACATTACAACATGGACTTTCCCATCACCTACATGAGATTCAATTAGACCAGGAGCTCAAGTTCTTTTGACTGGAAACAGAGTGGAGATACCAAAATATACTAGGCATTGTCTGGGAGCTAAATTGAGGTCCGTGCCTAGAATGGGGTCCTAGTGGGGTGGGAGGAGGGTGTGTGTGACATCTCTGACACAGCTCCCTGGTGTGGATCTTCCAGATTGTTCCTCAGTTAAACGTGACATTCAGCGTTTGGCCTCCTGGACACCAGCATTTCATTTTAGCACCGAGTCATAAAGCCCTGAGCTTAACACTGTCTGCCAATGACTGTGACAGAGAGGACAGACACTTCACTCCTGCTTTCCTATGGTGACCATAGTTAAATCCCAGTAACATGTGACCCAGAGGGGACTGTCACCATTACCACTGATTGATTGACACACACACACACCCATGACATTATTTTTGTTGCTACATCATAACTGTAATGTCGCTGTTATGAATTGTAAATATCTGACATGCAGGATATCTGATATGTGACCCCTATGAAAGGATCGCTCACCCGCCAAAGGGTCGTGACCCATGGGTTGAGAACAGGTTAATGCTTTGACCTTTGCAGAACCAGAGCTGAGACAATGCATGCCTTGACAGGCCTGGTCAGTTGTGCACATCGTTGGCACCTTGCTCCAGTCCCTCCTCGATTTAAGCCTAAAGCTCACATCAGCACCCCAAAGACGGACTTGGATCACCAGATCCCCGTGCAGATCTGTGCCTCTTTCCCATGAGGCCACATTGAAAATATGTTTCTTCTTTTCATACCACTTTAGCTGGCACTGGGGACGGATGGCTGAACCTAGCATGTGGGGCTGCTGGAGCCCAGGCTTTCTCCTCAAAACTCCAACTGCATTGTCACATACATGTGTATATATGCATCTATATACTTAAACTTAGATTTTCAGTCTAAGAGAAGACATTTGATATTCCCCCCCCCCGCTTTTTTTTTGGTTTTTCGAGACAGGGTTTCTCTGTGTAGCTTTAGTGCCTGGCCTGGATCTTGCTTTGTAGACCAGGCTGGCCTCGAACTCACAGAGATCCACCTGCCTCTGCCTCCCGAGTGCTGGGATTACAGGCGTGTGCCACCACCGCCCGGCTTCCCTTTCTTCTTTTCTTTTTTAAATTTTTTCTATTTTTAATTACACTCATGATATTCATTAATTACACTCATGATATTAATTACATGTGTGGTATTCATCAATAATTATATTTATGATATTCATTAATTCCATTAATTGTACTGGTTTATTACATTCATGATATTATGTCCTGATACTTCTGTCCATTTGTGGGGTTTTTCCATCACACAAAACAGAGATTCTGTACTTAGGAAATCATTGCTCTATATTCCTTTCTTCTCTGTCTTGAGATAATGTCTAATCTTTCTGTCTCTATGAATTTGTATATTCTATATATTTCATGTAATACAGTTCTTTTCTTGAATGTAAAAACATTTTATGTTCAACTACAGGAGAAATAATACACAGATAGCCTGAACATAAAAACAGGTTATAATTTAAAAGTCCAGGGTTATTTTAAACAGTAAAATATTTCTCTGTAGAAAATAGTATAAGTGATAACATTTCTCAATAAGCCCTTTTAAGCCAAATGATAGCTGGATTATACATATAAATATTGATTAGATTCTGGGAGGTGGGGTGCTAGGGAAGGTTCTCTGAATTTCAGCCTCTAGGCCAGGAAACAAATCAGCTCTGTGGTCTCCAGCTGCCTGCTTTGTGCGCTGGGTTACCAAGCCCAGGAAGTCACACCTCTCAGGTAACCCATCAACCTATCAAAGGAGGAGTATGGTTTGCCCAAAGGTGCAGAAACACTCCTTTTTTCCTACCCCAGCTCTTTCCAGACCGTCACCTGAAATCTCAGGGTTCCTTGCAGAATGTTGTAATTTTTTTCAATTCACGTTTCTTTTGTATGTTATTCATTGTGCCAACTTTTAATAGCAAGCCTTTGTCAAGTTATATTGCTACCCCCTACCTCCCCACTCCCCCACTCCCCACCCCCCCACTCCTCCACCACCACCCCAATTTGGTCTTTTAGACTTTCTTGCACTTAAGCACTGTGGGGTATGTTGGGCCTTGGGTCAGTGGGATAGGGAACAAGTGGGTTCTTTCACAAGGTGACCACTCTAGAGGCTTGGGTGCTTGTATGTGGGGACAGGGTGTGACCTTCAGTTCAGGTGTGTGTGTGCAGGTGATGTACAGAGAACGAATGAAGATTCCAAAGGAAGGATGGCCTGGTGGCGACTCAGCTCAAGCATTGGGTGAGGAACGTGGGGTTGAGCATATGACTGTGTCCCTAATAATTTCCACGGTTCCTTCCACAGGGCTGTGGTCAGCTGGGAAAAGAAGACGATGTATTTCTGTGCCTTGTGGAGTGACTCGCTAGTTTGGGGATTTGTTTTGTTTGAATCAGCACTCACTGTGTATCTCATCCTGGCGCGGACACTCGGGATCTGTCCAGGACTACAGGCATGGCACCTCTTGGGCCCTCCACCGGGAGTTAGGCACTGTGGTTAGGCACTGTGGGGTGTGCTGGGTTTCAGATCAGTGCAATAAGAAGAAAAATAAGCAAACAAAACTCCCGCCACACAGGGAAATGAAATGACAGGTGATGGGTTTAATAATGGAACTAACACAAAATGGGTGCTGCTCTGATCCTCAAGGCACAGAAACATTACATGGTTTTCTTTACCCATGGTAGAGCTGGAGTTCAAAACCAAAGAATCTGAGTCACTAACCTCTGTCACTCTGTGAGCCTCTGAGACTCAAATACACACATGCTACCACTTGCAGCACGTTCATGATCCGTGTGACATGTTAACAGGGTGGGGTTATCACAGCACAGACTTGTGCTGTGAGAGTGAGCTCTCATTCATTTACTCAGCTAGTGGGAGTTTATTGAGTATGTACACATATTTCTGTGCCTTGCTGTGACACCATTCAATAGGAACATCACAGTTCTACTCTTTTTAAGAAGAATTCAAGGCTGATGGTGGTGGCCCACACTTTTAATCCTAGCACTCAGAAAGGCAGAAGCAGGTGGATCTCTGTGAGTTCAAGGCCAGCCTGGTCTACAGAGCAAGTTCCAGAATAGCCAGGGCTACACAGAGAAACCTTGTCTCAAAGAAACCCCCCCCCAAAAAAAGAAGAAGAAGAAGAAAGAAAAAGAAAAAAAATTCAAGTCTGTGCATTATGCAGTCCTTTAAAACCAAATGTAAATAAAAAAAAATAATGGAGCTGGAAAGGTTGCTCACTGGTGAAGAGCACTTGCTTTTCTAGAGGATCAGTTTGCTTCTTATATGACAGCTCACAAACATCCCTAGCTCCAGTCCAGCAGACAAGACACCGACCTCTGTGGGCACCAGGCACGGCGCACACACATACATGCCAACAGACATTCATGCACAGAAAATAAAGATAAAATCTTAAATAACCAGTAAAATCCACTGGTGACGCACGTCTGTTAGTTTCATTTCTGATTGCCATGATGAGGCAGCCCCGACACAAGAAATTTAGGGGAGACTTCCAGATTATAATCCATCACACTAGGGAAGCCAAGGCACTCGACGCCACCTCAAGACCATATCTACACACAAAAGTGATGCTCTGACAAAACAGTTATGTAACAGAGTGTCACTGTTTACTTCTGGGTTTCCTAGACAGCTGGTATCGGCTATTTGTGCTGACATAGGTTACCCCCCAATCCAATGCCAGCCATCGTGGCCCGCACCAGATACCTCCATTGGCCATGTTGTCTAACCATAAAGAAAACCGTCACAGTCACTGCTATACAGGTCCACACCCTGTTAAGAGCCGGGTGGAAAACATCAGAGCTTAGTTCTCTAAAAGATACAGAGTTGACTGTATAAGTGCTTATAAGACAAATTAATGCATCTTCACAAAGTTAATGCTGACAAAATTCAAGATGTAATTAGCATAATTTTAAAAATACTTTTTGTCTACTAATAGGAAGAACGACATTCTCAGAGAGGAAAATATTTTGCTTAACTGGCTCAGAGTTGCTGCCTCCCTCCACCAGAATCTATGCAAATTAGCCATCTTTTAATAGTGATCTACTGTGGGATGGTCTTTCTGTATGCTGTGATTATGTGTTGCTACCATTGGTTAAGATGTTAGCTAACAGTAAGCCTGAACTACAGACCAAACAGTTTGTAATTAATATTAAGCTTCTGAGTGATTATTTTATAAGCTGCTGCAAGGCCGGACAGGACACAGAAAAGCTTCTGGTTACAATGACCTGCAGTGGAATTTTATGTATTTTGTCTCTTCACACTAAAGGGCACTATCAAACTGACAACACAGAGCAGGCCCTCTGTACCCACAGTTTTCTGTATCCATGGTTTCAACCAACCAAAGACCAGAAACATTTTAGAGGTTAGGATATACTGCAGCTTTTAATTCAATTCCACAGACAAAGAAGAAAATAATAATTATTACCATTATTTTGTGTTTTGGAGACAGTTTCTCTGTGTAGTCCTGGAACTCGCTTTGTAGACCAGGCTGGCCTTGAACTCACAGAGATCTGCCTGCCTCTGCCTCCTGAGTACTAGGAATAAAGGTGTGCTCTACCACTGCTGCCCAGTGAAATTCTGTGGTGGACGGGAACAAAGCTGGAAAGATGATTCAGCCATCCATTGGCTGCTTTTCTAGAGGATTAGGATTTGATTCCCAGCACCCACATAGCAGCTCAATGTCTACACCTTCAGATCCAGGGGACCCAACACCCTCTTCTGGCTTCTGAAAAAAAAGATAATAAAAAATTTTGTTCATACTGAACATGTACAGATCTTTTTTTTTTTTTTCTTGTCATTATTCCTAAAGACCCAAAGTAATAACTATTGACATCACATTTGGTCAGTGTGATTCTTGGGTAGACTAAGTAATCTAGATGATTTAAAGTGTATGGTAGTATGTACATGGGTTACATACAAACGCTCTGCCATCTTTATGCACTCATGTGTGTGTGTGTGTGTGTGTGTGTGTTCTTTAGCAAGGATATTTGTATTCATATATGTAGAGGCCAGAGGTGGGTATCAGACCTCTTCTTGGCCTTATTTTTTGAGATAAGGGCTCTGAAATAAGATTAACTGGCCAGAGAGCAGAGGGTCTGTCTCTCTCTATACCCCAAACATTGGCACTACAGGTGCATGTGGCCACACCCACCTTTTTATATGGGTGCTGGGGGTCTGAGCTCAGGACTTACCCACCCAGCCACCTCTGCAGCCTGTGCCACCCAGGAGTTGTGCGCCCTTGGTTTGGGTACTTCAGGGATCTTGCAACTGATGTCCTTTAAATTGCTAAATTTTTCCATGGGATCTTTGAGCCATTCAAGGAAGTGTGGAAACTAAGGGGGTGTTTGTGGGAGCCTCTGACTCATAGGGTCCTGGGCAGAAGTACTAGAGGCCCAGACTGTGGCTGGCATCTGAAGCTGAGCTGTCCTGTGGGACTGAGCATGTAACCCGTGGGCTCTGCCATTATGTCCAGGTAGCCAGTGTCAGAACCAAACTCAAAGTCACAGAGATAACCACCCTGGCCCAAGGATATAGCTTCATGCCATAGCACTTGCCTAGCATGTCAGAGCTTTGGTTTCAGTGCCCAGCACCAGGAAAAGGCAGTGTCACACTTCCTGACTTCCAGTCTGCCAATGCAATGAGTCACACTGACAAACTTGTGCTCGAAAAACTCCAAATACTTTATAGGGAGAAGAAGCATATGCAATATGCAATTTTAATATTTTTTCACAAGAAAAGTCATAGGTCTAGCTGTGATTAGGAAGATACACTTTAAAGGTTAAGAAAACAATTCTAAAACAAATAATTAGTACCATTTATAGTCCTTCTGAAAATGGCGTTGTTGTTAGTTACTTTCTGTTGCTGTGGTAAAATATCATGACCAAAGGCAACTCAAGGAAGAGTTTATCTTGGCTGATGTTTCCATAATGGCGGGAAGGTATGGCAGCAGGCAGCTGGAGCAGGAAACGGTCTGATCACATTTTAGCCATAGACAAAACTCAAGAAAGCTTGAATTAGAATTGGGGGAGGCGATAGCTCTCACAGTCTGTGCCCAGTGATGTACTTCCTCCAGCAAGTCTTCCATCCTAAACATTTTATGACCTCCCAAACAGGGCCACCAGCCTGAAACCAAAGGGTAGAATGTGTGAGCCTACAGGGGCCATTTCTCATTCCAACCCCACAGCATCTTTCTAAAAGGTAGGTGAAGATGAACAGAGTAGACTGCTATTCAAAATTACTGATATCAAAACAGCAGGAACTACCCAGGGGGGAAAAAAGAATAAACCCACTGAAAACTTCGGGACAACAAACTGGTTAACAGTGATACGTCTACAATGTAAAACGTTCCACAAATAAATCAAGCAGAAAACAAGCCCCCCGGAAGGCAAAGACAAGCCATAAAAAGAAACTAAAGGTGCAGAAAGTATTTGACTCTCGGGCAATAAGAAAAGCAGAGAATGGAAATAGTGAAATGTCCCAGGTGCAGAATCATCCCCGGACTCTGTCCCTCTCTAGCTGGTTTCCGTGTGCCCAGCCTGCACTTTTATGGCACCTCTTTTTGTTAGACACCCTTCACGTTCTCAGCTTTGGGGGGGGCCACCTGATTCCTGTCAGGCCCTTACCGGTGCCAGCAGCACACAGCAAACCAAAGATCTGTTTGCAAGTTGTATGTACAAACTCATAAATGAGCTAAAACTTAAACCAAATAACCCAAATGAGACACTGGTCAAGCAAATTATTGTACCTTAGTTCAGATTGCAAAAAAATGTATTAGAAAAAAAAAGGAAGAAAAATATGTTAGTCATCTTATTGTAGAAGATTGTTACTGATATAATGGAGCAGCTGCATTATATCCATAAGCAAAGATCCCACAGAACTATAGACATAATAGTGACCTATTTTGTGTGAAAAGTGGGGTGGGCATTTTACATGGTGCAGTTTAATAAAATTATATGTGTGTACTGGTAGATCAATATTATTTTATACATAACTGGTATCATGTTGTATTGGTATATAATGTATGGCACTTGCTATATTTGGACATTATATACTATATTGCAATGATATAGATTTGTCAGTGCTGTGGGGACAGGAACATGGCTTCACTCTCCTAACTTGGCAGCCTGAAGAGACCTCTCGCAGGCAAAGCTCGATCCTTGGTGTGAGGGTTGAGTGAGAAGGGCCCCCTCATATGTTTGCATCTTGGTCCCCAGTTGGTGGAACTGTTTGGGAAGGATTAGGAGGTGTGGCCTTGTTGGAGAAGGTGTGTCACTGGGGGTGGGCTCTGAGGCTTCAATGACTGGCACCATTCCTACTGTGCGCTCTCTCTGCCTCCTGTGTGAGAATCAAAGCATGAGTTCTCAGCTGTTCCTGCAGCCATGCTTTCCTTGGCCACCAAAGACTCATCCTCTAAAACCCAATTAAATTTTGTTGTAGGTTGCCTTGGTTATGTGTTTTGTCAGAGCAATAGGAAAGTAACTTAAGACCCTTGATCGTACCACAGAAAAACATTTCAGAACCAGTCAGTATGAACGAAGTGAACGAAGTTTAAGTTATATTGGAAGGCTTTTTTTTTTTTTTTTTTTTTTTTTTTTTTAGGCAGGGTCTCATGTAGCCCAGGCTGGCTTCCAACTCTATATGTAGCTAAGAATAAATTCCAGCTTATAATCTTTCTGCCTCTATATCCTAAGGGCTGGAATTATAGGAGTATGCCACCACATCCAGTTTTATGCCATTCTTAGAATCAAAACCAGGGCTTTGTGCATGCTGGAAAGGATCTACTAACTGAGCCATATTAATATAGGAGCTATGCAGGGAAGTATTAAGATATACTCAAGTCTTACTAAAGGACAGACATACTTCGTTGTTTTACAATAGTCACATAGGATTTGGGTGGTTTCTGAAGTTATCCTCGAAGCATTGCTTGGGGATATAAGGAGTTAGGAAATCATCACTGTAAACAAAGTTAATAGTCCTGTTGGTGAAATTACCAGAAAACATCCAAGAAAGGAGTGCAACTATACTGGAGGTCATATTCACTCAAACTTTAGGCCTGGTTTACTTCTATTTTACTATTCTCATTTGAAAATATTTCTATATAAAATCAATATTGTCAAGCCAGGTATGATGGTTTTAATCCCAGCACTCTGGAGGCAGAGGCAGGCAGATCTCTGTGAGTTCAAGGCCAGCCTTGTCTACAAAGTGAGTTCCAGGAAAGCCAGGGCTGTTATACGGAGAAACCCTGTCTCAATAAACCAGAAAAAAAAATCAATATTATCCCTAGGTAGGAAACATTCAAAGAAAGTATTAATTGTGCCAGAATCTTTGCTTCTTATCTGGGAAGAGGTTACAACCAGACTCCATCATGAGGGGGTGTATTTCCCCTCCCTATAATTTCTTCTCTATATTCTGCCTCACATCTATTAAATACTATACCAACATTACATAACTTTTTTTAAGATAGGGTCTTACTGAATTTCCCAGGCTGGCCTCAAACTCTCCATATAGCTCAGTGTCCATAGTACCTGGGACTATAGGCATAAATAATTTTCACATATCTCTTTGAACATGTTTTATGTTTTTTTTTTACAATGCATGTAACATTGTACATGTAGTTGCAGATGACATGTATGTACATACATACAATACATACATGCCTATTTGTCTCACTCCTAGATGTCAGTTGAGGTCATCAGCCCTTTTGGACCTGAATAAAATGGTTGCCTCCCGAGTCCAGGCTTTTGGAAAGAACCCCACAATGTCCTCAAGCAGATGGGTTCTCCAAGCTTGCTCTCAGCCCAGAGAGGCTTGTTTCTGCTGTTCCCTGCCCCAGGTCAAAGCAGCCAGCTACCTAGCCACTTTGAGAGGAAAGAGGGCCAACGGAAGGCGCTCAGGCAGCTGAACCGTGTGTATGTGTGTGTGTGTGTGTGTGTGTGTGTGTGTGTGTGTGTGTGTGTGTGTGTGTGTTTCCTCTCTCCCTCCTTCCCTCCCTCCCTCCCTCCTTGCTGTGTGCCTGCCTGTAGCGGAGATTGAGAGTTTCAGTCACGCTGGACAAAGTGCTCACCCTGGAACTGTACCCCAGCTCTTTTATTTCTATTTTTTGAGAAAGGGTCTGGCTGAGCAGTTCAAGCTGACCTTGAACTCCTAATCCTCCTTCCTCTGCCTCTAAAGAGAGGATTACAAGCATGTATCATCTTTATGTCACTCAAGTGCTGGGACAACAGGTGTGTGTCACCAAGCTCAGCTTCCTGTTTGGTCTAAAGCCACACATTATAGTGATATTAAAAGCTCTCCAGGCAAGGAGTGGGCTCAGCACTTAAGGGTGCTGTTGCTCTTCCAAAGGACCAGGGCTAGGTTCCCAGCACCTAGGTCAGATAGCTTACAACCACCTGTAACTCCAGCTCCAGGGGACCTGACACCTTCTTCTGGCTCCTCTGGATACTAGTATACATATGACACACACACATACAGAGAGACACATAAATAAAAATAATTGGAACTTGGTGGCACACATCTTTATAAAATGCTTTTGTTTTCAATACATCCCAACCATAGTTTCCCTCCCTCTACCCCTCCCAGCTCCCTGCCACCCCCATTCCCCACATCCACTCCTCTGTTTCCTTTCAGAAAAGAGTAGGACTCCCAGGGATATCAGCCAAACTCAGCATAACAAGATGCAATAAGACTAGGCACAAACAAACTCTCATATCAATGCTGGATGACGCAACCCAGTAGGAGGAAAAGGGTCCCAAGAGCAGGTGAAAGAGTCAGAGACCCCCACTCCCACAGTTAGCTGTTCCATAAAAACACCAAGCTATACAACTGTAATATGTATGTAGAGGACCTAGCTCAGACCTCAGCAGGCTTCATGATAGCTGCTTCAGTCTCTGTGAGCCCAGATGGGCCCTGCTTAGTTGACTGTGTGGGCAGGTTCTCCTGGTGTCCTTGACCCCTCTGGCCCCTACAGTTCTTCCTCCCTTTCTTCAGGGTTCCCTGGGCCCCAAGGGGAGGGACCTGATGGAGATCTCCAGTTTGGGCTCTCTCAGGCTGTGGGTCTCTGCATCTGCTCCCATCAGCTGGGTGGCACACATCTTCAGTCCTAAGACTCGGGAGACAGAAACAGGCGGATCTCTGAATTTGAGCCAGCCTAGTCTGCATTAGCAAAATCCAGGCTAGCTAGTGCTACATAGTGAGACACTGTCTTAAAGTAAAAATACATTTTTTAAAAGTTCTGGCTTCTCTTCCTATGAAATACATTTCTGCTCTTAGATAAAGCATGGGTTGAATGTATTTCAAAATATCAGAATTAATGTGTTTTTTTTTTCTTTAACTTTCTTGTGCTTTTTCAAGTTTTCCAATCTTTATATGTTGAACATTTGTTATTTTTGTAACTGGAAAAAGTACATTCTTTGCCTCCAAGAAAGGCAAGCCTCATGAGAATGTGGAGAAATGTGGTCCCTTGTGTTCAGTAAGTTGATTAAACCTCCAAGACCAGGCGGGGCTTCCCGGCTCTTTGGGGGAATGGGTGGACTTTGAGGCTTAATGTTTCCCGGCTGTTTGTACCTCAGAGAACTGGGAATGTTTGTTGCTTTCTAGGCTTGTGTTTCAGCCACAAAGAAAGAAACAGAAGTTCAATCCTGTGGCTCCGCCCTTCCAATCCAGGTTTCCAGAGGCGCAGGCGGCTTCCTGCTCCTAGAGGTCTTCCCAGTCACTGCTCTGGGCTGGTTCAGGCTGGGTTGGTCTTTCCCATGGAGGGCGGAGCAAACTTGCCTTCCATGTCAGCCTGGTTTCTATTTCCCAGCTTTCTCCCGAGAGGGTTTCTTCTAACCAGATTCAGTGAGTTCCCGTGTTTGGGCAAGGTCGCACACTAAGTGAAATGACGTGAACTTGTTCTCCTTTCTCCAGGAGAAATCTGGCATTACTCCTTTGTCCTAATTTTCTTGTTTTAGTTTCTAATCTTTTCTCTAGTGGGTACTCAGGTGCTTCTTTTGCAACTACCCGAAGTCAGTTCTTTGCATTAAAAACAGGCTGAGAGCAAATCTGTCCGTCTGCCCCTCCTCTCCCCCTGTCTTCTCTCCTCTCTCTCTCTCTCTCTCTCTCTCTCTCTCTCTCTCTCTCACACACACACACACACACACACACACACACACACACACACACACTCTTCTTTCTAATATAGTCTCATATAGCCCAGGCGAGCCTCACACTTTTACATAGCCAAGGATGACCCTGAGCTTGAACTCCTGAACCCCCCCTCCCCTACACACACACACACACACACACACACACACACACACACACACACACACTGAGATAATGCATCTGCACTGCCGTGTCTGGCTGTGTTCCTTTGTGAAGTTGGAATAAAAACAACTATACTCACTTCCCTATGATGCTGTAACAAATGGCCACTAACTTGGCAGCTTAGAAAATGCAAATTTCTTTGCTCTTATTTTAGAAGCCCCAGGGACAGACTAGATGTGTCATCAAAGACATATTCCCTCTGAAAGCTCTGGGGAGAATCCTTGCAGCTGTTAAATAAAAACTGGAGGCCAGTGTTTGAACTAAGCCACACAAGGATCCAACAGACAAGGCAGAAAATGAAACTGGAGTCATTCATGTTCAAGCCGTCAGACCAGCGTAGTTGGAAAGTTTCTCCAGTCCCACTAAGGCCCCAACACCCCGTGGCCCGTGTATACAGTAACCACCCAGAAGCTTATATTAATTATAACTGCTCAGCCATTAGCTCAGGCTTATTACTGACTAACTCTGACACTTAAATTAGCCCATAATTCTTATCTATGTTTAGCCACGTGGCTTGGTACCTTTTCTCAGTTCTGGCTTGTCATCTTGTTTCCTCTGTGTCTGGCTGGTGACTCCATTATCCAGGGAGCAGCATGTAATGGCACACAGGTAAAGCAATGGAACATGTGGCAACATATAGATTAATAGAAATGGGCTGAGTTTAGTTATAAGAGCTAGCTAGCAAGAAAATTGAGCCATAGGCCATGGCCATAGGTTTGTAAATAATATTAAGCCTCTAGTAAAACTATCCTCAAGTTTCCATTTGAATCCATTCTTAAATTCTTTTATTAATGAGACTAAGAATTCTCAGGAAGGCAACTGGATTTCCCCTTGTGGTGATTTGAGTAGGTATGGCCCCCATAGACTCATGGGTCTGAATGCTTGGCCCATAGATTGTAGTACTATTAAGAGCCCTTGCTGAAGGAAGTGTGTCACTGTGAGGGAGAGCTTTGATATCTCATTTGCAAAAGCTATGCCCAGTGTGGGACACGATCTTCTTCTGCTGCCTGTGAATCAAGATGTAGAACTCTCAGCTCCTTCTCCAGCACCACATCTTCCTACACACCACCACATCCTGCCATGATGATAGTGGACTAAACCTCTGAACTGTAAGCCAGCCCCGCTTAAATGTTTTCCTTTATAAGAGTTGCCATGCTCATGGTGTCTCTTGACAACAATAGAAACACTGAGACTCCTCTATACCAAATCTAAGCTGTGTATTAGACTTCCCCATGTTAGAAAGAACATCACACAAAGAAACTCCCAAAGTGAAACTAGCCTACTACGTCAATCAGAGTTTTCTCTTGAGAGAAATGGAATTTATTAGAATGACTTGCAAGCTGTGGTCCTGCTAATCCAATGATGGCTGACTATGAATGGAAGTACCAAGAATCCAATTGTTTAGTCCATGAGGCTGGATGGTCTTCAGTCTACACCAGAATCCTGAAGAAGTAGGCTCTAATGCCAGTGAAAGAATGGACTTGGTAGGTGAGGTGAGAGCAAGCAGGCAAAGAGAGGGCTTCCTTCTCCCATGTCCTTACATAGCTGCCAGCAGACAATGTGGTCCAGGTTAAAGGTGGGTCTCACCACCTTGAAGATCTGGAATAGAATTGGATCTTCACATTTCAAATGATTTACTTAAGAAAAATAGAATCCCTCACAGGTGTATCCAGTCATGGGTTTTAGTTAATTCCAGATGTAGTCAAGTTGACAACTAAGAGTAGCCATCCCACCTGCAAAGGTGATTTCTCTTTGTAAAAAGGGTGTGCTATGATGCAAGCTAGCCTAGTAAACACATTAGGGCTGCAAGTTCACCTGGTTTTTAGTCTAATGCAGGTGGGTGGCTGTGTCTTTTCCCCACTGCCTGCAGTCTGGCCTCACAGTCTCTCGAGACTGGCTAGTGGGGGAAAGCAAGAAATTTTCATATGTGTTTTACAAGGTGAGAGAGATTTATGGAATATTGGCCCTTGGGGAGTTATCTAGCTTTGACTTCTCACAGTAGGAACTATGACACAGCTGTGTGAGCTTCAGCCTGGAAGGTCACCACAGTAACCACCAGGATCCAGTCATTCTGTCAGCTGCTGGTGTGAGAGTCTTGTGAGGGGAGCTGACTTGCCCCTGGGTGGGAAAGAGAGGCAGTAACTTCTTACCTGTTATACACTAATTCTGCTACTTTATTTGTTGTAATTGTGTACGTAGAGCCCATGCTGGGGCTGGGGGAGGAAAAGAGGCAATCTTTGTGCATGGCTTGGCTTTACTAAGTAGCCCTGCCTGGCCTCAAACTTGGGATCCTCCTGCTCCAACCTCTTCAATGCTGAGATTACAGGCATGCTCCCTAACACCTGTTAAGTTTGAATGGAGAGTAGCAGAGAACATGAGGACATGTTTTTAAATGACTATACTAATCCACCAGTGAGGTGGGGAGCTGGTGGCTTTAGTCTAAGAATTTGATCAGGTTCTTTAGCCAAGGTATCTTGCATTATGTAAAGGGAGGCCTGGGGTTGAATTGAAGGGCACAGTGATATGAATTCACAACATGCCCACACAGTTGGGCATGCCCGGCAGACCTAGACACTTCCGCCTAGTTATTTCCAGTTCAAAATAGCCATTTCCGGGTCAAAACATCTCGCATAACCAGGACCCTGTGGCTTTTCATGGTTGCATAAAGCATGCACCGCAGCAATGTGATCTATGTGCATGCATGGAGTAGCCACATGGGTTCCTGTATGCACATGTGGCCCACCCTTTATAAGCTGGCATCATGTTCCCGGCCTCACCCTTCCCCTTGACCACGTGTGTTTTCCACAGGCCTGTTTATGTCTGTCTCTTTCTTTCCTATCTTAATAAAACTCTTGTTAGTGGATTTGTCATGTTTCGGGATGTTTCCTCGAAGGGTAAGAGGGCCAAATAACTAACACAGTCTGAGGAAAACAAAGAAAAAAACTATGAAATGGAATTTTGGGTGAAAGGAAAGAAGGGAGGTGAGGAGACGGGGGGTGGGGTGGGGAGGAGAAACCCTGTCCATGCAGGTTCCTTAGGTGGTCCAAAGGCTTGAAAGAGAACCCCACTGATGATGAATATCTGGTGCTGTGTCCTATAGGATATGACCAATCCAAAGCTAGCTACTCTCCCACAAACACTCCACTGAATGGGACTTTAATAGTGATTCTGTGGCACAGAGGCAGGGTCTGGGTTGAAGGAGTCCTAAGCAGTAACCACACTTAAGGGCAGCAAGCAATCCCAAACCTTCCTAATGCTGGCTGTCTTGGTCAGTGTCCTATTGCTGTGAAGAAACACTATAGCCATGGCAACTCTTATAAAAGGAAGCATTTAATCAGAGCTTGCTTACAGTTTCAGAGGTTTAGTCCATTATCCTCATGGTGTAGAACATGGCAGCATACAGGTAGACATGGTAGCTGAGGAGTAGCTGAAATTTCTATATCCAGATCTGCAGGCATCAGGAAGAGAGAGCCACTGGGCTTGACTTGGGCTTTTAAAAACCTAAAGCCTACCTCCAGTGACACATTTCCTCTAAGAAGTACCACTCCCTGGTGACCAAGCATTTTAATCCACAAGCTTGTGGGGCCATTCTCTTCAGACCTCCACACTACTGGAGTAATTGCTCAAGGCCAGTGCAATTCTCAGAAACCTAAAAAGGCAGTGCTGTCTCCGGCCTGGGAAGGAAGGTAACCTTTGAGACTGAGCAGCAGGTGGCTGTGCCACAGCAGAGCTGTCACTAAGCACAGGTCCCAGGGGAGCTTTCCGGGCAGGTGAGGCAGCCTTCCCAACACTGCGGGCATCACTGCGGCACTTAGGAAGGCACGAGTCTTTGTGGTCATTTTTGCTCTTAGCTGCCTTTGGAGGATTCACTCTTTTGCAACAAAACCCTAAATTGTTTTGCAAGATTTCTTCATTGTTTCAAGTTGTTGGATTTTACTTTCTGTCATAAAGGCTGGTTGGAGAGAAAGACTGTGCTTCAGTCAGAAAATGACATTTGATGTCACTCAGCTTTGGGAGCTCTGTCAGCATGGCAGTGTCCGTCCATCCTGTGTAGCATCTGGTCTCCTGAGAAACATGACAAGTTCTCTTTAGTCCCATTCAGAAAGCTCTTAAAAGAAAAAAACACCTACCAACATTTTAATATTTAACAGACACCACCGACAGCAAGCTCTGGTTGAGCATGGTGGTATATGCCTACGACCACAGCCTTCAGGAAACTGAGACGGGGATCATGACTTTGATGCAAGGCTAGAAGACATAGTGAGCTCATGGTGAGCTTGGGCCATGGAGGAAAACTTGCCTCAAAAAGAACAAAACCATTTTGACAAGAAAAGGAGCCAAGAGAAAGTTGACTGGGAGACAGTGTCTTAGAGTCAGTTCTCCATGACTGTCTTGGTTGTGGCCTATTTATTTATCTACTGGCAGTGCTGAAGGTCAGTCCAGAGCTGCACACAAGTTAGGCCATGGCTAACCAGCCTGTGCACCTTCAAATGTCTCTTCCTGGAGTCTTGTAAAGCACTGTGCTCTTCAGCAGTGGTGCTGGGCCTCTGTTCTCTTTTGTCAAAGGACCAAACTACATGTTAAATTGGCTTTCTTTTCTTTTTTTTTTTTTTAAGATTGATTTATTTATTATGTATACAGAAGAGGGTGCTAGATCTCATTACAGATGGTTGTGAGCCACCATGTGGTTGCTGGGAATTGAACTCAGGACCTCTGGAAGAGCAGTCGGTGCTCTTAACCTCTGAGCCATCTCTCCAGCCCCCAAATTGGCTTTATTTTCAACAAAGGGCAACATGTCATTTCACAAAATGTGCTACTTTGAGCAGAAAAGTTTGGCTTTATAAACAGTAGGGGGTAGGTGGTGTGGACAAAAACAGGAACAGAGTGGATGTCACTCCAGAGTTGACTGGTAAGACAGGGACAGGGAGCCAGAACAATAGAGAATGATCTGGCAAAATCTGGTAAGTTCCTTCAGGTTACTTGCTGTTAGGCTTTTGTGTAGGGACTAAGGCAGAAGGAACTGGCCTGTTTGAGAAATTTTTCTCTTGTCATTCTAATGATGACTTGGTGACACTTAACGACAGTAACTCCATGTTGATTTTCAGCCTTGTCTTTGAGGTCTGGTGCAAGAGCTGAGCCTAAACAATTGCCTCTTGCAGCTTTTATTGAATACTCTGCGACCCCCAGTGTCTGCATGCCCTGTGCCCAGTAAACATTTGTTGATTTATTGACATTATTATTAACATTACTAACACATGAAGAGTAGGATTGAGTTCTAGGGAATTCTTAAAGGCTAAACTGCTTTTTAGAAGTCAAGTGAACTCTCTGAACAAATGGAGCTGCATTTCTCTTTCCCTTCTTAATTCAGATTGAGATATGGGGGGACAAAGATGTGGGTCCTGTGGTGAGGTTTGGGAAGAGATGAGGGGAAGGTGGCAGGTGGCTGGTATGTTAGTCCATGATATATAAATCCTTTGAGGCTGGTGCTTTTAAACAGTCCATGGTCTATTTTCAAAAGCTTCGCTTCCAAATGTCATTGAAAAATAGCCAAACAAGAGACTTCAAAAGGATCCACCCACGTGGAGCCCTCTCCGACACTGAATTAGAGACCCTCATGTTGTCCCTCCCTCCTTTGCTCTCTACAGTCTGTGTCCCAAAATACACGTTGACTTCCATGAGCAGAATGGCTCATTGCCATCTCCCTCCAGTGCTCTTCCTCGGCCTCCCCCTCCAGATGTGCCCACCCCTGGCCTTGCCTGCGGCTCCTTTGGCTCTCCCTCCACTTATCAGCTGCAGTAGGGTGTGGGCTGGAGACCCAGTTCACACTGGGTCCTGAAGTGGCCTGAGAGGTTCTTGGTGTAGACTCTACTCAGGTGAAGCAGGGGTTTTTGACTGTCACAGAAAAGGAGTTTCAGGACAAGCCAGTCTGAAGAGTTGGACTTTCTTGAGAAGAGATTTAACATCGATTTAAGCATGGGCTTTAATAGAGAGAGGGTAGTATGCGACCAAGTGTGAGTGTAGGCCTCTTACACGTCTTAGCTGTAGTCATAAATGCTGTGTCAATGACATCTGAAATTACATCTCAAAGGGTGCCTGCGAGACTTTTCTTTTGAAGGGTGGGTGTCTCTTTTTGGCAAGTGAGTCTATCAGATAGTTCTTGATGTGCCATGGATGGAGTTACAATCTAATGAAGTAACACAGGCCACGCAGGTGGCTCTGGACTGGTGGTTCTCAACCAGTGGGTCACGACCTCTCTGGGGTTGCATATCAGATATTTATGACTCATAACAGCAGCAAAATTACAATTATGAAGTAGCAAAAATAGTTTTATGGTTGGGGTCACCACAACATGAGGAACTGTATTAGGGTTGCAGCGTTAGGAAGGTTGAGAGCCACTTTTTTAGAGGAAATTGAGACTCCTTTACGACAAATGGAGCTTACAGTCTTGCTTGTGAGCGTCAGAACAGGTTTATAGTTGGCAAAAAAGTAGGACTCAAAGACTTAGAGTGTGGTCCATTGTTATTTGCGTATTCTTGTTTGAAATATCTCTAAGCAAAAGGAGTGTTGTTCCTGTGAGGCAGCCTTCACAGCAAATGTCAACTCAAATGCTTGACTCCCAGCTGTGGAGAGATTTCAATCAGAATGCAGAGCAAAATGCCTCTTTCATCTTCCTGAGACTCCTTCATTTCCCCATCTTCCTGTCCTCACTCACTCACGTGAAGATCTTTAGATTGTGGACATGTAAGGAGAAGCCTTCTTGCTCCTTTTAATCCAGAGAGAATTGTCTAAAATGTTCCTTTGACACTGGAACCCTGTCGCCCTAAGACTTGTACAAGTTCCTAGGAACCCTAAGCACTTAGGCCTTGCCTTCTGACCTTCTGTTTCTGGAGACTAATTCAGTTCGGGGCTCAGCTTGCTGTCCCTATAACCCAAATGTGTGGTAGTTCATCCTTAGGAGTGCAATCCTTAGGAGAAGACAGGAGGATCAGAAGTTCAAGGTCATCTCAACTATACAGTGAGCTTGAGGCCAGCATGGGATACATGAGACTGTCTCTGAAAGATCTTAGAATTCCTAGCCACTCTCCCAGCTACATGACCGTGTGTGTGTGTGTGTGTGTGTGTGTGTGTGTGTGTGTGTGTGTGCTGGTAAGATGCTTAGTCATCCCAGAACCTTACGTCCTACATAATCCATGCACTGCGTGATCATGTAATCTATGCACATATATGGCGTAGCTATGTAAGCCCATATGCGCATGTGCCAGTGGAATCTATAATAGCGGGTCCCACTTATCCCTCCTCCCTTTTTCCTGCACAATCATTCCATAGGCCTATCACATCCCTTCTGTTCCCTTCCCTTAATAAACTCTTACAGTGGGTGTTGTTGTACCTCGTGGCTTTTCTTACACAGTAAACAGCACTGCTTAATGAAAAACACTGTGCCACTTAATAAATTACAAAAGAAAGAAGGAAGGAGGGAAGGAAGGAAGGAAGGTAGGAAGGAAGGAAGGAAGGAAGGAAGGAGGAATGGAAGGAAGGAAGGAGGGAAGGAAGGAAAGAAATGTATGTGTGTATGTATATGATGTATGTGTATATGCATATGATATATATAATGTATATGTATATGATGTATATGTATATGATGTATGTGTATATGTATGTATGTACATCTCAAACCAAACTGAAAATAAATGCAAAACTGAGCCATCTTCTTGTTTTCTGTGGATTCATACTGATACATCTTTGTGTGTGAAGTAGACTTCATGTTTACTAAACTTCAGGAAGACAGGGAAATTTACATGGAAGAAAAGTCAGGCAATTTCAAAGGGAGCATTGGCTGTTCTCTTGATCCTTCTCGTTCGTGTTCTGGAGACATCGCTCAGCTGCTTACACTGCCCTGAGCCAGGCCATGCCACCTCCTCCAACCTCGCTTCCTTTTCACTTCTTGCCTCTCTTTTCTCAAGAGAAAACCAAATTATGCAAAACTCACCAATGTCATCACTAACACACACACACACACACACACACACACACACACACACACACACACACACGTGCTTGAACAAATTCTTCCCATTTTCAGTTTTTCTTCTTTATATGTTCAATAAACACAGTGAAAACTTACCATTCTTTATTTATTTTATTTATTTATTTATTTGGTTTTTTTTTAGAGACAGGGTTTCTCTGTGTAGCTTTGGTGCCTGTCCTGGATCTCTCTCTGTAGACCAGGCTGGCCTTGAACTCACAGAGATCCACCTGGCTCTGCCTCTGAAGGCGTGCACTACCACTGCCCTGTGAGAAGTTACCATTCTTAATAATGGGCTCTTAAACACTCCAATTCTAGGACAGGCCAATGCCAATCCCCATGCTTTACCTCGGTGTTAGTAGTCAACCATGGTAGTAGGGTTTGTAGTTGCTCATTCCTGGTTTCCCCCTGAGAAAGAAAGAACATCCACCACGTGCTCCACACACATGACATAAGGATGGCACAGCTCTTAGCCCCGTGCTTGGCACACACTGCAGATTAACGTTGCCTGTTCTAGCTTGTGCCCTAGCCTTCTGCCCGTTCACTTCCTGTGCTGGCATGCAGGCGCCAGTCAGGTGCCAGCACCTCCACCAAGAGGCGGGGATCTCCCGGCCAGCCAGAGCTAATTGCTCTCTCTGGGAATTCTGCACTGGTTGACACTTCCTTTTGGCAAAGAGGGACGTGAAGGTGAACAAGACAATGCTTAAATGAGGTTCTGATCTGGAGGGAAAGGGAAATGGGTGTGTTGGCAAAGGAATGACCTAAGGAAAGGGTAGAGGGAGGAAGGAAAAACAGAGCCAGCCTCAGGGTCTGAAATTTCAAATCAGCCCTGGGAATGTTGTCAGCTCCTTCTCCAGACGCTCTTTAAAAATTGATTATGCTTTTTCATTTTTTCATTTTCATACAGTAGATGATTTCAACGTGTGCATCAGTCAAGGTTCATTTGGGGAAGAAGGTTCACTGTGATTGTGAGACAGTGAATCCACTCCAGAAACGGGTTTCACACAGTCTGGAGAAGAACTAGGAAGGAGGAGAGGTCAGGAGAAGGGAGCTGGAGGGTCACGGAAGAATAGCTCACCAGGCCTGGCCCAGAGGACTTCTGGAACCCAGGCATGTCCTGTCCAGTCTCTGGAGAACTGCTCTCTCCTGTGGTCACCACCTCTGTGAGTTCACAGTCCGTCCTTGCTGGCAGTCCTGGGCTGCTATTGTTAGCAGAGCTGGCAGACAAGGATAGCTGGTGTTGGAAATCAGGCACACACACCCCCAGCCTGCCTCCAGGGTCTCAGTGCCAGCAGCTACAGCATCACCAACCGCTGTATCCTTTAAAAGGTCCTGCTGTCACAGGTCACTCTCTTGTTCTCTCACTCTGCCTGTCTGTCTGTCTGTCTCTCTCTCTCTCATGTCTCTGCCCCTCCTCCCCAGTGAACCTCCTGCATGAGATCTGTTGCATGGTATAATCTGGTATAATCTTTGAAGCATTCCTTGACCCAGACCTGCCAAGGTGCTCTGTCAGCAAACCCGAACCAAGACCAGGAGTGCAGCGGAGTGAGGGCCACTGGACCCTGCGGGTACCTCCTGGTCTGTGTCACCAGAGACCTCTACAGCACTGCCTGACTGCCATGTCTCCTTCTCTTTCTTTCTGTTCCCCTTGCTGTTTCCCCAACCCCATGGCTCTCTACCGCAAAAGCCTCTGGGGATTCTGACTCATCTTTCCTGGTGACTTAGGTTAGGCTCCCTTGTTTGTCACTCACATCCCTCAGTGATCGGACCCAGCTTGTCTTCCTGGGTCTATCCTACTTCACTCCTACAATTTCCTCGGCTTTAGACATCATGCTTCCCCAAATGGGTTCTACTCTTTCCTATCTCGAGCCTCTGTGCAAACTCTGCTTCTAAGATCAATAAAATACCAGTAGCCTTCTAGACTCAGTCTCGATAACACCAGCTTTCCACGTTCTCCGTTGAGACCTTTACATTAAAAATTTTAAAAAATATTATTTGTATGTGCCTCTGTGCGTGCGTGCGTGCGTGCGTGTGTGTGTGTACTGCTACACAGGTCTGGAAATCAGAAGACAACTTTCAGAGGCCAGTTCTCTCCTTCCATAGTAGATTCCAGAGATAGAATTTATTACACCCGGCTCATACAGCAAATGCTGTCACTCACTGAGCTATCCCCCAGCTCCCCTCACACCTTGATCAAAGGGTCCTCTTAACTACAGTTCCACTGGGAGAGCTCTTGCCAGATCATGAGGGCATAAGAGCAGCTGAGTGTACTGTCTGTGAGTTCCATATCTACCAGCTAGCTACGGATAGAAAGGAAAAAATTGATCTGGAATGTGGTACACACACATTCATTCCTAGCACCCAGGAGTCTAATAGAAGAGGATCATGAATTTGAGGCTGGTTGGGCTACATGGCGAGATGATGTCACACACAAAATATCAAAATGAAAGCTGAATTTGCACTGAGCTTGCACAGGCATTTTCTCCCTTGTTACCATCCCTTATCAATAGTATAACAACTATTTCTATAGTGTCTGGAATTGATATAATAATAATTGTTAGTAATTAGAAGTAATTTAAAGTTGATTTCAAGTATGCAGGCACATTAGTTAGGTACGGCGATGATTGCATCTCATGTAAGGGGTGAGAGTTTGAGGATCTGGGTACTCAAAGGGAGACATGGATCCCACCTTTTGAGACTTCAAGGATAGCTGTGTAGCCATAGTTATCCAAAGTGTTTAGAGACAGGGGCATGTGGGCTGAAATCCTAGCTCTGCCTAGACAAGTTAATCTGCATGTCCTCAGCACTTCTGGCTACTGCTCAGGCAGGTTGGAAGGGCTCTGGGATAAATATGAACTACATACCTTCTTGTGACGGTTTGAAATGCCCTCACAGTCTGGGAATACTCACTCGCTCCCCGGTCTGTGGTTCTGTTTGTACGTGCAGGAGATGTGGCCTTGCTGGAGGACGTATGTCGTTGGAGGCTTCAAAGCCTCATGCCATTTCCAGTTCACTCTCTCTGTCTCATGCTTTGCAGTTCAAGATGTGAACCCTCAGTTGCTACCCCAGCTGCTGTGTCTGCCACCCACTGCTTCTGCTGGAGCAGGAAGTCCAAAGCAGCTCTTTTTTCTATTAGTTTCCTTGGTCATAGAGTTTCCTCACGGAGGTAGAAAAGCAGCTGTTACATCTCTGAAGACAGCAACATGTCTCCTCCGCCTTTGCCGTCCTCACCCACGTGCTCAACAAATACCTGTTAGTGAATGAACATGAGAAACCATACAATAGTTTTGACCTTAGGTAACCCAAGGTCAGACCTAGGTAATGTCAATTGCTGCATCACGCTCAGTCACAGAACACTCTCCTGCGGCAAGATGGAGAGAGATTAGAGCCCAGGAGGGAGCAAGTCAAGTTTCCATTGCTTTATCCAGTCAGAGGAGAGGAAAACTAAGAGGTTTAATGAGTGGTCTGGGACACAACCCCATAACAGCCCCCGCTACCAAGTTACCAAGATCTCAGGGATCAACAGCTGTGCGGGAAAGATGGAGACTCGAATACTCCTTGGCGGGCTCTCGCCTCCAGACCCGGAGAAGTAGTTCTTCAACACAGGAAGATGGGAGGAAGCAAGAGGCCTTAGACCAGGCACACACTTTCTAATTAGGAGGGAGAGCATGTGTGTGTGTGTGTGTGTGTGTGTGTGTGTGTGTGTGTGTGTGTGTGTAGGAGGGGGTAGACAGACAGACTGACGAAGGGAGAGAACATGTGTGCCATGGCATGTGTGGGGCTCAGAGGACAAACTTCCTGATTCTCCCCTTGGACTTGCTGAGATAAGGTCTCTTCTTTTGTGATTCTCCTGTGTCCACCTCCCATCTCCTTGTTGGAGTTCTGGGATTACAGATGTGAACCACGACATCTGGATTTTTATTGAGTCCCAGGATTCAAATTCAGGTCATCAGGCTTGTGTGGTGAGCCTGCTGAGCCATTCCAGGTCCCAGACCAGGTGTATTTTTATCAGACTCCAGGGGAAAGAGTTCAGTTCATCTTGGATGCTGCTGGAGTGGAGGATGTCATCCTCCTCCTGCTTTGATGCTGCTGTCAGCATTTAACAAATGTGACAGTGTACATGTACCCTGTAGCCCAGCGCTTCCCTTTCTGGGTTTCCACACTAGAAAGATGTTCTCACAAGGTGACTATACAAGGAAGTGAATTGCTGCATTGTTTATAAAATCAAGCAATTAAAACAATCCAGACTTTGTTAATGATGAAGAAATGGAATCATTTAAGTGTTAAAATGCAAAATAGCATACACAAAAGTATGAACTATATTTTTTTAAGTTCTGGGGTTGGAGCCAGAGTTATGTAGGTATGTGCTAGGTAAGTGCTATACCATTGACCTACATCCTTGGCTCACAAAGCATGGACGATATATTGCAAAATTATGATCTGAATGATGAAAGTGAGTTATAGAATGATTACCTCAACACTCCAGCATACTGGGAGCTGTGCCAGGTATTGTTCAGGGCTACATATGCAAACTCAGGTCTAAACAGTAGGTTGTAGGGACACATCTAAGCCTGGCCTTGCAGTCACTTTTGGAGAAAGGACTAAAATGTTCTCTGAGTCAGCATGCTTTTGCCTATAATGTCAGAAATCAGATGCTGAGGCAGGAGAATAGAGCATTCCAGGCCAGCCTGGCCTATATAATGAGACCTTGCTTCAAAACGATATTTAAACACATGTGTAATGTTTCCTTAATTTCAATTAATAATAAGAAAAATACCCTTAAAACTCAAAGTACAAATATCACAACTGCACAACTGAGTAGGAATATAAGGACATTTTTATATGAAAAATAAGTTATTTTTCTAGTGTAAACAGAAGCATGGCCTTTGAATTTGATTCTCTCTCTCTCTCTCTCTCTCTCTCTCTCTGTGAGTGTGTGTGTGTGTGTGTGTGTGTGTGTGTGTGTGTATGTGTGTGTGTGTTGTTTTGCATGTGTTGGGTGGAAAGGATATTGGGTTTAAGAAACAGTTGACTGGAATACTTCCGGAATGTGCATCTGCAGGCAAAAGAAATCACCTACAGTCACGGCTTTGGAGTAGTGCTCTCTTTGACCTACTGGTGAAATCTATTTCCTCCAGACTCTAGGAGGAAACGCACAGAAAAGTGAGCATCGTGCTGGGCAGTGGTGGCGCACGCCTTTAATCCCAGCACTTGGGAGGCAGAGCCAGGTGGATCTCTGTGAGTTCAAGGCCAGCCTGGTCTACAGAGTGAGTTCCAGGAAAGGCGCAAAGCTACACAGAGAAACCCTGTCTCGGAAAAAAAAAAAAAAAAAAAGCAAGTGAGCATCGTTTCAGGGGTTTGTAAACCCAAGGGTAATTCTCCACCATTCCATGTGACTGGCCAGTTGTTCAGATCAGCAAAGTAGAAATCCATGAAGGAGAGCTGGGGTGTAGCTCAGTGAGTGAACTTACCCTTCACAAGTGGTTTCCATTTCCAACATCTCAAAGAAATGAAGAGAGGAAAGGAGAGGGAGAAAGTAGGAGGAAAGGAAACTGAATTCTATCTCCCTCTGTCCCTGTCTCTGTCCCTGACTCTGTCTCTATCTGTGTGTGTATGTGTGCGTGTGTGTGCGCGTGCGTGCATGCGTGCGTGCGTGCGTGTGTGTGTGTGTGTGTGTGTGTGTGTGTGTAAAAGCGGCTGGATAATGAAACGATCATGGTTCAAGGGCCCTGGGTTTGCAAGCACTGTAGTATAAATAAATAAGGTCATTCTGGGAAACCAAAGACATGGAAAGCTGAACTTGCCAGCATAAATGCTGACATCCTTGTCTTCAAAACCAACCTTTCTCAGCACAAAGCTGGAAATGTACAGAGATCCATTTCATCTTACAGAGTTTGTACTGTCTGTTCTACTGCATGGACCACGTGACAGGCAGGTTGTGGCTGTCCAGCTTGCTCTTCGGGGTCAGCCTCTATTGCCCCTCCCCCACTAGAAGCCTTAAGATTATACCCAACATCCCTAACAGTCAGAGCTTTCCCACCTCTGGGGCTCCCAGTGGTGCCCTCTAATTTCAGCATAAAATAAGATGGCTTTCTACACCAAAGTTCTTACACACACACACACACACACACACACACACACACACACACACTTTGGAATGTGAAACCTTTGAATTTGATGCCTAGCAAAAGAAGGAAAATAGAGGAAACTTAATTAAGAACTAATTCTGAAAATCTGCTGTATCTTTTCTAGTCAGTGCCAAGGTCTTTTGAGTTGTGACAAACTGCCAGCCTCCACGTGTGCCAAGTGGCCCAGACCCTGGCAAACGCACTAAATGTTTAGAGGAAATGTAATCACTCCAATGACCCAAAGTCAGATGTGCCTTGAATATTTTATGCAAAAACATTTATAAAAAGTATGGTTTGACAGTAAATCTCAGGACAGTCCTTATTAAGGTCACTTGCTGACAGACAGCTGAAAGAGTGATCTAGTTCCCAAATTATCTTCAAACCATGGGGGAAAATCTACCAAGACTCACTTTATGAATCTGTTCCATAATTTTGCCATGGGGAACTGGCTGGAGCTTAGACATAACCACAGGGCCCGACAGTGAGTCAGATTAACACTGCATCTCTTTAGACTCCCATCTTCTTCATCCCTTGTCTGCAGACAGGCTTCCGTCCGGCTCCCCTGGAAACTCCTGGTGAGTTCAGAAACCTAGTCTGGGAATGCACACAGGTGCCACAGTCTGGTGAGAACCACCACCACCATCACACATGCACCCAGAAGTTTCAAGATCAAGGTGGCAGCTGAGGTTGCTGGAGGGATGACTCGTTGGTTAAGAGCACTGGCTACTCTTCCAGAGGACCTGAGTTCAATTCCCAGCACCCACACGGCAGCTCACAACCATCTGTAACTCCAGTCCCAGGGGATATAACACCTTCTTCTGGCATTCAAAACATGGATATGATGGCAACCATGTGGACAAACACCCATGCACTTTAAAAAACAAAACAAAACAAAACAAAAACCCAAGGTGGTAGCTATGTACCCACATTTCCATCCCCAAGGGAATGTCTGTCCGGATTACCCCTGGTTTGGGATTCACTTCCCCCTCACTTTTCTTCATGACTGGCTTCTTTTTTCTTTTTTGAGAGCCAGAAGAACGTGTTAGATCTCCTTTTCATTATAATCTGCATAAGAGAGGCCACTAATAGCCACACAACACAGCCCAGGCAAGGTTGCTTTGAAATCTCCTCTGCTGAAGTTGCTATTCCATAACTCTTCAATTTAGCCCCAGATGGTTTTTTCTTTTTCGTTTTTGAGACAAGGTCTCACTTTGTAGCCTTGGCTGGCTTGGAACTTTCTATGTAGACTAGATTGGCCTGAAACTCACCGAGATCTGCCTACCTCTGCCTTTGGATTAAAGGTGTGCGCCACCACACCCATCCTCCTCCTTTTTCATTGGCATATGTTCCTTGTCTGAGGCACTTGATTTCCTAAGGACATTTCCATACAAGTATATGATGTTATAACCTCTAACGCAGCCTTCCTGTACACAGCCATCATGAAAGGAAGGTGCAGGACAGATGGTCTGGCAGTTTAGCAGATAAAGTATACTGAGTCCACAGTTTAAACTGCCCTATTATATATAGCTCAATATTGCCCGCTGTGTTCGTGCGTGCGTGTGTGGTGTTGATGGTGGTCCAGCTTTGCAATCCTAGGGAAGTTTGCTACCACTGAACAATGTCTTCAGCCCTTCCATCTATCCTAGAGTCACCCTTCTTGTCCATTCTAAAGAGTATGAAGGGGTCAGCCCCCAGGTTGCTCCTCCACCCAACCCCAGCTTGCTCTTTTCAGATTCTTCCACTGATGGGGACTGTTCAGTGACTCTCCTGCACTAAGGTTGCAGCTACCTCTTTCTGGAAAAAGAATTCTTCCCTCTCCAACAAATCCTAATTCCCTGCATGGCCCCACATTGGCCCCTTGCTTCCTCTACCGACATCCCACACTGCCCCCTGTGACTGAACACATAGGCTTCTATTCCCTACCCCATGGTCTTCTCTGTGTTGAAATTAGCAAGCTTCAGATCCTGGGATGCAGACAATGGAATACAAGAAGATAATCAGATTTTCACTATTCTTGATAACAAGGCCACAGGTCCTCTGACAGTATGCCAATGTAACCTACCTTATATTTATTTTAGTCTACACTGTCTCTGAGCCCAGGGAGTTGGTGGGGTAGAGAGCACTGGTCAGTATATGATGATTGCCCAGTGTGCTGCTGAAGTACCCGGAAGCAGGTAGGTACCTTGCCTTGCCCCTCAAACATGGCTATAATGCTCATCAGAGAGTTGTTAAATCAGGAAGTACAATGGCCAAGATGACTTTGGACAGATTTTATTGTTAGTCTTAGACCACGTCTAGTAGGCAGATGCTGTCTTTACCTAGAACTGAAGGTTCACATATAGGATCTATTAAATCCTATTCATAGAAACTTGCCTCATAGTGATTATTTAACCTGTAAGTCATTAGAATTTGCTGGAAAACATTGTAGAGGTAGCCAGACTCTGGGAAGCCAGTGATAGGACACCTATCATGGGCACAGGTCCATCTCCAGCACAAAACATACACACACACACACACACATACACACACACACACACACACACACACAGAGAGAGAGAGAGAGAGAGAGAGAGAGAGAGAGAGAGAGAGAGAGAGAGAGAGAGCTGAGGAGAGAGAAAGAGAGAGAATGTGTGTCATCAGAACACACAGATAGATGCATGTTTTGTTTAGTATACAAATAACTCTTATAAATAGACTATTAACCATGTATGGTGATACACACTTGTAATTTCAGTACTTGGGATGCTGAGGCAGGAGAAACATGAGTCTGGCAACAAATTGAACTAAAAGACCCTGTTTCAAAAAGATCTCTCTCTCTCTCTCTCTCTCTCTCTCTCTCTCTCTCTCTCTCTCTCTCTCTCTCCTCTCCTTCCATCCTTCCCAGCCACTATGAAGTGAACTGCCTGCTCCATCATGTTCTTCCTGCCATGATGCACTAACAACCATGAGCTGAAATAACTCCTCACCCTCTAAACAACATAAAGTTGTTTCTGTCCAGTAATTGTCAAAGTAGCAACAACCGGCAGAAGAGGTGCTTCTGTGAGGTCATTCCGCGTATGTACCCTGTGGGTCAGAAGCCTGTAGGACTAGGTAGTTTGTGGGAGGAATTTAGAAGCATTTGGAGAAGGAGGCTAGAGAAGCCTAGGAATGCTGTAAATTCTGGAACTCACTCAGAAGGATGGGTGTCAATAGACATGTGCCCAGCAAAGAAGGTTTCTCATGAGGTTTTAGGTAGAAATTCCAATTGAGAATTGGGCTGGATAGAGGCCATGGGTACTAGATTATGGCAAAGAACTTGGCTGTATTTTATGCCTATCTTGAGCCTTTCAGGGAAGTTGGGTTTAAAGTTGATGGATTAGGGAGGCTATGGTAGTCTGAATGAGAATGGTCTCCATAGACTCATAGGGAGTGGCATTATTGGGAGTGTGGCCTTGTTGGAGGAAGTGGGTCACTGGAGCGTGGACTTTGAGGTTTCAGAAGCTCAAGCCAAGCCTAGTGGCTCACAGTCTCTTCCTGACGCCTGCTGGTCCAGATGTAAAACTCTCAGCTCCTTCTCCAGCACCATGTCTGCCTGCAAGCTGCTACATTTCCCACCATGATGATAATGGACTAAACCTCTGAACCTGTAAGCTACCCTTAATTAAATGTTTTCCTTTATAAGAGTTGTCATGGTCATGGTGTCTCTTTACAGACTGAGTTTAAAATTGATAGACTGATTGATCTGGCAGGAAATGTCAAGGCAATCCAGCATCCAGGCTTTGGTATATTTATCACAGGCTGCTTTTATCCAGAAAGACCAGCTTGTCTTTAAAATCAGTGGCGAAAGGCTTGAAAAACTTACCAGAAACGAAGTACAATGAAGTTGATGCTGAGGAGAATACGGCAGCTGCAGAGATTGAGGACACAAATGCTTTGCATCTGGATAATAGGAACGGCATCTGGATAATAGTTCGCCTCTGGGGAAATGGTCAGGCTATCTGCCTTGCAGGCTCCAGGGGTGTAAAGCAGGTGACTCATTGGAAAGACTTTGCTTTGAAAATAGAATTCTAGGGTAGCCTGCTCACACAGCGCTACATACAAAAGTATTCCTCCATGTTTACCCACCAGGACACTAGGGCCATTGCAGCAATGGTCGTTGGGATTTGGCTACCGCTGGAGCTGGTGGCAGACTTTAGGGCTGTCCCTGTGGTGTGGGTTTTCCAGCCACAGAATGTAAGAGCTGTCTCCTCATGGAGGCTGTAGCTGGAAGTTTTCCTGTATCCCACTTGGCCCACAGCAGCTTATAAAATAATCACTCAGAGGCTTAATATTATTATAAACTGTTTGGTCTATGGCTCAGGCTTCTTGCTAGCTAGCTCCTTCATCTTAAATTAGCCCATTTCTACTATATTTTGCCAAGTGGCCATAGCATTTCCGGTCTGCTGGCACCTTGTTCCTCCTTGGGTGGCTGGATTGTGTCTCTCTGACTCCTCCCTCTTCTCCCTGTACTGCTCTTGGATTTCCCACCTGACTCTACAGGACACAACAGCTCCTTTATTAATCACACATTCACACATTCACAGCGTACAGAAAGACCTCCCACAGCAGAAGGCTTCCACACAGATTTCAAAGGAAGGCTTGGGAGAGCAGGCTGCACATGACAGGGTGTGAGTCCCTGAAGACAGCCCCAGAGAATGATGTGGGAAGCTGTAAGGGTGAAGCCCCAGGATGTTGAAAAGGTCAAGAGCATGGAGTGTCTGTCACCAAAAGCCACAGGCAGCAAACAGAGTCAGTCAAAGACAGGTCACGTGGGCTGAGACTGCCCAGACTACAGAGGCCAGCGTGACATCTACTGGAGGTCACATCTTCACACCACATGACCAGGATGCCAGGCACAGAACTGCAGGATTTGGTATTTGCCCTGCTGGGCTTTGGTCTTGCTCTGGTTCCATCTTCCTTTGCTCCTTTCCTGTCCCTCCTTTGGAATGGCATGGTTACTTTGTGCTGTTGTCTTGGGAATACGCAACTTGGTTTTGTTGTTACGGGGACTCACAGCTAAGAATTTGCCTGGAATCCTAGAGGTGACTTGGACCATTACCGGGACCATTAAGACTATGAGAACTCTTGGAGATGAATGCACTTTGCCTGATGGGAAGGACATGGGCCTTGTCAGGGCCAGGAACAAAGTGTTACTACTGTTCAGGGAGATATGTTTGGGTATGAGCTTGACGAAGGCTTATGGTTAATCTTACTTATCAACTTAACTAGACTGAGAAGTGCCTGGGGTTAGTAAAATGCACTTCTGAGGTATCTTTAAGAGCTGCAGGGAGCATTTCTAGAGATGGTTAGCTAAGGGGTGAAGACCCACCCCAGTGCATGCAACACCATGTCATTGGCTGGAGCTCCCAAAGAACAGAGAGAGCCCATGGGTGAGTGCGTATGTTCTCGTTCTCTCTGCTTCCCGGCTGCACGCGTGAGCGCTGCTCTGTCAAACAACGGACTTGCTTCCCACCATGTGGACAGAAGCCACAAGCTCAAGGGCAGCCTCCCCTCTTGGAGTCGTTTGTCTGGCACTGGTCACGGCAATGAAGAATAGAATAAAGAAACATACACATGCAATGTCAGCATTTGGGATACTGAGGCAAGAAGGTCAGGAGTCCCAGGCCACTCTGTGCTATATGAAACTCCATCTAAAAAAACTGGAAGAATGCCGGGCGGTGGTGGCGCACGCCTGTAATCCCAGCACTCAGGAGACAGAGGTAGGTGAGTTTGAGGCCAGCCTGGTCTACAGAGCTAGTCCAGGACAGCCTCCAAAGCTACAGAGAAACCCTGTCTCAAAAAAATAAAATTAAAAAAAAATAATAATAAAAAGAGAGTATAATAGATTATTGCTAAACTGTCACAAGGTGATTAACCCAATAGGAGACGAGAGCAGAAGCATGAATAGGCAGTCCGCACACTCATTTATACAAAAATTCAAAACAAAAGTGTGTGTGTGTGTGTGTGTGTTGTGTGTGTGTGTGTGTGTGTGTGTGTGTGTGTGTATGTGTGTGTATGAAGCCTTTGCATTGTTTAAATTCACCTTTAACACAAGCACATATTAGTGGGCATGGTTGTTTTTCAGGATTGAGGACTGAACAGAGCCCCATGCTAGACAAGGGCTCTGTTCCCAAGCTACACTCCCAGACCTGTTGCGTTTTATTAAAAACAACAGTAAAGCCATGTTATTGGGTTCCTCCCTAGAGAGACTGGATGTCAGCCTCTGGGGACAGAATTTAGGAGTCAAAAAAGAAATGCTGGCAACATGTGGCAGTGCGCACTGATCTCAGCGCGGGAAGAGGCCAAGGCAGGAGGAGTGCACCAAACCATTGCCTACATAGTAACTTCCAGGCAGCCAGGGTTAGAGACTGAGACCTTGTCTCAAAAAACAAAACAAGCAAAACCTGGGGGGGGGGGGGAGGGATGACTCAGCCATGGCAGCTAGCAACCATAGGTAGCTTGCAAGGAATCCGGCATCCTCTTCTGGCCCCCAAGGACAACAGGTGTGCAAGAAGTACACAGACATATAAATGCAAGCAAAAGACCCATACACGTAAAGTAATAAAATAAAAACTAAAAAACAATGAAAACAAAACAGGGGCTTTATAGGCACTAAAGAAAAATAAATAGTTTAAAAATATTAAAGTCTTTAAAGAGAGAGTAAAGTAATAATCGTAATTTTTTTAAAGCCATGTAAGGGTGGGAAATACACAGGGCACCTGGATCCTGTTTGCTTCTTTGTTGACTTTAAATTTTTTTTTTCTTTTTGAGACAGGGTTTCTTTGTGTAGTTTTGCGCCTTTCCTGGATCTTGCTCTGTAGACCAGGCTGGCCTCGAACACACAGAGATCCGCCTGGCTCTGCCTCCTAAGTGCTGGGATTAAAGGCGTGTGCCACCACCGCTGGGTGACTTTAAATTTTTTAAATGCTGATGAGCAAAGGACAAATGCTGTGTTGGGGGGAGAGGTATGCCTTTGTTTCCAGAGGAAACAAAAAGCAATGGATTTCTTCAAAATTAATAAAGAACAGACTTGATTGTTGGAGGCCTCCTAAAAAATCTTGTCTATAAACATAAATTAAAAAAAAATAAGAAAAACTACAAGACAGGTGATGTATATGCTGATCCTTCAATATGGGAACAGCTCTGAGACTGAATGAGACATGGTGAGTCTTGTTGGCTACAGAGTCCTCACGACAATTTGATCATGAATTCCAAACAGACTTATAAAGGTAGCAGATGCCTTTGACCTGCTCAAACATAGAACAAAAAAATCATCTTTAGAAGATTGTACACACCGCACATTTTATACTTGTGTTAATGCAGATATATATGTTACCTTTAAAAGTTTGTATGTTTTCAGGAAAAAAAAAAAAAAGGACCAGACACTAATAAAGACAAATAGCCCAAGTGATCCAGGCTCTCAGAATGCCTCTGTTGCAGTTTCCTTAAAAATCTACATCCAGGGGCTGGGGATTTAGCTCAGTGGTAGAGTGCTTGCCTAGCAAGCGCAAGGCCCTGGGTTCGGTCCTCAGCTCTGGAAAAAAAAAATCTACATCCAGAATAATTCAAAGATGCTAGCTGAGATGGTCCAGCCTCAGAGACTATTCTAGCCAAAACTTCAGAAAGCATTACTCACACGTTACACAGAGAATGGACAGCAAATGTTGTGGCCAGCTCTCCCAGGACTTGATCATTATCTCAATTTTCTCAGGGTCCCTAAAGATGCTGTCACCTCCCCCCAGACAACAGGGAGCAGTCTAGAGAACACAATGCCCACATTCCCAAGAGGTGAGGTGGGTGGTTTTGGTCATTCAGTGGGTTATGGATGTTTGTCATCCTTTAGGGGGGTTGGTTGCAAGTTCACTAGTCATGGTCAGAGAAAAAACTAAACGAAGCAGGTTGGATTCAAGGATCTCTTTCTGAAAAGAAAAAGGAGGATATAGGGATGATAAAATAAAAGGGCATATTATTGAATCTACTTTTAAACTAAAAAAAAGTAACTACTAATCTCAAACATTTTACATTGGAATGGATTTTTATACCATGACACAAA
The DNA here is from genome assembly GCF_903995425.1 of Onychomys torridus. Taxonomy (NCBI): domain Eukaryota; kingdom Metazoa; phylum Chordata; class Mammalia; order Rodentia; family Cricetidae; genus Onychomys; species Onychomys torridus. The sequence continues at coordinate 5,646,728 of NC_050458.1, read as the reverse complement.
TTTAAGGTTATTTTTGTTATACTGTGTATATGTTTCTACTCTTGTTTAAGGTATTGTACCTATGCAACTCATTAAGCAATATAATGTAAATTCCTAGTCCTTGAAAGCTATTATTATAAATTATTTAGGATAATTAAGAAATACAGGTTAGTAGTTAGTCATATATAACAATCAAACTTGTAGTCATGTAGGTATGTTTTTCAAGGTCAAACAAATTTAGGCAGAGGGTTTTCAAACACTTCAAAGACCTACAGATATGGCATTTAAGATGTTTTAATAACAAGGCTTTTCATGACAGTGAGACACATCTGCTCCTGACAGCACCAATCTGCTTCAAAAAAGGATGATGGGCACTGAGGAAACTTCATATGGAGTTTTCTTTCACTTATGACAAAAGTTAGCCGCTGGGCAAGAAACTGCCCTTGCCTCGACTGCTGACAGTATCATGTCCAAACTGGACAAGCAGGACACAAAAGAAGTCAACTGCCAAACTTTACCAAGACAAGTAGGATAGTCCTTTAAAATTCCACTTCACAGAAAAGTCTTGTCAGATATTCTAGACCTGTAGAACAAAGATGGATGTCCCAACATTGCAGCAGAAACTTGCATGACTCTCCAGGCAGCCAGATGCCTCTGTTGTTTCTATAGTTTTGGAAGTTGTCTGCTCTGCACTTCTTGTTTACTCAGGTAATATTTTATCCTTCTTGGGTCTCTGATGGGGTTGAAGATTAGATAGTTATAGTTTTAAAGTTTTCCTTGTTACCAAATTCAGAAAAGAAACTCATAAAAAAAGGTATAAAATGTATAAGGTTGAGAGACATCAAGTTGTTTATCTAAGAAAATATCTTGAGGTCTAAAAAGATAGTTTTAGGTTGGTAATACAAGTTATGATAGAAAATGGTTTGGGTATAAAATTTTGAACTAATCAAGATAGGATAAATCATAGAGTGTTTTCTCTAAATATGTCAAATACAAATGGGTTGGACATTGTGAATGTAATTCTTATCTGATAATTGTTCTTATTATATGTAGTTTTACTGTGTTAGAGTTAAACCCTTTTCTTTTTATTTAGACAAAAAGGAGGAGATGTTGCAGAATATTTGTGTACACTGTAAAGATATGTCTCTGCCTAAGGTAACTTTTGATTTATTTAATAAAGAGCTGAATGGCCAATAACTAGGCAGGAGAGACTAGGTAAGAGAGGAAGTCAGAGGAATGAATCATGGCATGCTATGGATTCACCAGCGAGACACAGGGGAAACAGGACGTACAGTATAGAGATGAGGTAACAAGACACATGGCAGAATATAGACTAAAAAATATGTGTTAATTTAAGTTATAAGAGCTAATTGGAAACAAGCCTAAGCTAAAGACCAATATTTTTATTTTCTTATTCTTATTATAATTGATAATAAGTCTCCATGTCATTATTTGTAGGCTGGTGGTTCTAATGAGAAAGTAAAACTACAGGTCTTGAGAGATGGCTCAGCAGTTAAGAGTACTTACTGCCCCTGCGGTGTCTCATTCCCAGCACCCACATGGCAGCTCAAAACCATAGGTAACTCTAGTTTTGTGGATCTGGCTTCTTCTTCTTGCCTCCATGGGTTCCTGCAGGCTTTTGGTGCACATAATATAACACAGGTGAATACATACACATGAGTAAATGTTTTTTTTTTTTTTTAAAGTAAGAACTCTGGTTACTGCAGAAGGACAGGGATGAATACAAGCCTAGAGCATCTCAAAGTGCTGAACATATTAGAGACTTGGAAAACAGCGATGTGCTCTGTCCCATGGCCAGAGTGAGGAAATAAACAAAAGAAGACTGGATTACAACTCAAGGCATAATATAAACACACACACACACACACACACACACACACACCCCAGCCACACTGGAAAATGAAGACACATCTCTCTCACAGAAGAATGCCAAAACTGCCAAGTGATTTGCACAGATGCTCCAGGCCCCAGGAACAAGGCTTAGTTCTTGCTTCCTCTTCAGCCATGGCTTTTGCTTCCAAAAAATGCAGCATCGGAGGAGAGGACAGAGAGATCTTGGAGTGGAGGAGCTTGGTGAACAAGGGTAGCTTTTGTAATGATGTGCCAATGCAGATATACATGCTTTGGCTGTGAGGGGCTACTGGACTTCTGTGGACTTCCTGCCCCAGACTCCAGTCCAACTATGAACAAAATACCAGATCAATCCAAGCGGAGAAGTATTTTACCAGAAACATAGCAAGAATCTTCAAAACTGTTAAGGTCCTGATGAAGAAAGGGACTCTGAGAAACAGTCACTGAGCAGAGGGAAGCAAAGAGACAGGATGGCTAAAAGTGGGATCCCGAGGCAGAAAAGGCAGTTAGTGGAAGAACTGGTGAAACCCGAATCAGCATGGAGGCTGGTCAACCACTGTACCAGAGGCGGGGCTCTGGGAAGCTCTGTGTAGACAGCTGGGCTCCAGGCTCCCAAGAAATGCACAGTTCAGGTTCTCTCTGTGGGTAGTAGAAGCTCCAGGCGTTCCTTACTCCTGACACCCCACTGTGGGATTCCTAATGAGTAGCCCGTGGTGGGTCTGGGGATATGCTATGGTTTTACTTTATTTTAGGAAGGGTTTCATGTAGCCAAGGCTGGCCTGGAATCATTATGTAGCAGAGGATAGCCTTGAACTTCTGGTCCCCCTGACTTCTTTTGAGTGCTGGGATTGTAGACATGTGGCACCACATGCAACATGAATGGTTTGGGGGCTTGAACCCAGGCTTTTGCACATGCTAGCCAATCAGTCTACCAACTAAGCTACATTCCAGTCTTATTCAGCAGGGTCTCTCTATGTCCTCCTGGCTATCCTGGAACTTACAGAGATTCTCCTGCCTCTGCCTCATAAGTGCCGGGATTAAAGGTATATGCCACCATGCCTGGCCCCCCAGCCTTATTCTTTAATTAAAAGGTATTTATCAGTTCTTTGAGGATGTCATACAGTGATTTTTGATCATATTCACCCCTCTTCCAGCTCCCCCCAGATCTGCCCCCAGTCCCCTCCCTGCCCATCCACTTTATGTCCTTTCTTCATGCTCACCCATTTGGTCTAATCTGTGTTGGGCACACATACACGAGTGTGAGGCCTTCCACGGGAGCGTGGCACATACACGAGTGTGAGGCCTTCCACGGGAGCGTGGCACATACACGAGTGTGTGGCCTTCCACGGGAGCATGGCACATACACGAGTGTGTGGCCTTCCACGGGAGTGTGGTACATACACAGATGTGAGGCCTTCCATGGGAGCGTGGTACATACACAGATGTGAGGCCTTCCACGGGAGCGTGGCACATACATAGATGTGAGGCCTTCCACGGGAGCGTGGCACATACACGAGTGTGTGGCCTTCCACGGGAGCATGGCACATACACGAGTGTGTGGCCTTCCACGGGAGCGTGGTACATACACAGATGTGAGGCCTTCCATGGGAGCGTGGTACATACACAGATGTGAGGCCTTCCACGGGAGCGTGGCACATACATAGATGTGAGGCCTTCCACGGGAGCGTGGCACATACACGAGTGTGAGGCCTTCCACGGGAGCGTGGTGCACCTTCCATGGGAGCATGGTCGACCCACCAGTGGCAACACTCAAGGCTGATCATCCATCTGTTTGTCTCCTTTCCTGACATTCTTGGCCTAAGACAGACACAGTCCTAACTACCAAGGAGCTCTCCTAGTTCTTGACTTTCCCTTTCTGTCAATTTTGAAGACTCATCCATTCCCAAAGTTTGTACTGTTATACGCCATAATTGGGTCAGTTTGGTGTCCAGCATAAAGAACCTGATCCAGCTGGATATCCACAGGCCATCACACCCAGATGCAGATGTGCAAAGAAGGATTCGACACTTGTCTGTGACTGACAGCTTAGAGAATTCCATGTGTCAGCCTACTACAGCTACAGGAAGTCTCCCACACCTCCTAGAAGAAGCATTAATGTCCAGGATGTCTCAGGCAGGGATGTTTTCCTCTGCCATGGCTGTGGGAGCAAAGCCCTCCGCAGCATGGCGTTGGGTGGAACTCACTCCGGTCTCCCTCAGGACTGGGCGGCAGCAGCAGCAGCAGAAAGAGGTACATTTTTAGTAAGGTCTAACCGAAGTTCTGAAATACCACCTGGACATTCTCTTCTAGAAGCTCGCAGCAGACAATCTACTCATAATCACTCTGCCATAGCTAAGATGTGAGTCCTGCTGAAACAAAAAGCCTCTGAAGATAGAAAGATCATGAACTTCCATTATGTAACATCCCCTGTCTATCTGGGGCACTCAGTGAGTTCCTAATAGAATTCTTACCACCGCCTGACATGTGGTGGGTGCAAAGTGAACAAACAGAGAAAATAAGTAATTAATAGGAAGCAGCTGACACACTGTTCTGATCGTCTCGACCTAGAGAAGAGTCTGTTTCCTCTGGTGCTTAATTAATATTCAGGTCACAGCACATTTTTTCAGTGCAGGTATGTGAATGACGCCTGTGAAATTTTTTGCTGAATGAGAACCATTTCAAGGTGCGGAATAGTTCACAGGAGGCATCCTGGGCTTCCAGTTCTCCTTGTTCGTGGCCCTTCTCCCTAGGACTGTCCTCAAACCAGTCTGCAACTTGCTGCCACCTGTTCCCCGACCCCTGCCCCAAGCATACACTCCTGGCTAATGCCTACACTAGCCTTTGTTCAAAAATTATGTCTGCCTGTGATATCATGTATGCCTGTAGTCAGAGCATTCAGGAAGCTCAGCCAAACGGATCAGGAGTTCAAGACTGGCCTGGACGATGTAGTAAGGTGCTGACTCAGAAGCATGGATGTATAGTTGTGGTTTTTCTTTTTTCTTTCTTTCTTTTTTTTTTTTTTTTTTTTTTTTTTTTTTTGTCAGAGCTGAGGACTGAACCCAGGGCCTTGAGCTTGCTAGGCAAGCGCTCTACCACTGAGCTAAATCCCCAGCCTCCCCCCACCCCTTTTTTTTCCAATTTTTCGAGACAGGGTTTCTCTGTGTAGCTTTGTGCCTTTCCTGGATCTTGCTCTGTAGACCAGGCTGGCCTCGAACTCACAGAGATCCACCTGCCTCTGTCTCCCGAGTGCTGGGATTAAAGGCATGCACACCAACAGTTTTCTTACTGTGAACTTGAGGTCAGGAACATGGAACTGATAAATGATAGATAGATAGATAGATAGATAGATAGATAGATAGATAGATAGATAGATGGCAGATAGATAAGATTATACATAGATGGTAGATAGATTAGAGATATATAGATAGATGATACATACATAGATGGTAGATAGATTATATATAGATAGATGATAAGTAGATAAATAGATGATAGATAGGGAGAGAGAGAGAGGGAGGGAGAGAAAGGGAGGGAGAGAGAGAACAGCAAGAGCAGAGAACAGGCTAGCCAGGTTATAAGAAGGGTGAGCAGCTGGGAGGGAAGTACATAAGCTGGAGGGAGTTTAGGGTATAGGAGAGGTGAGAAGGGCTTGCTGTGGGATGTCTGTATGCTGTGAATGTGTTGCTCTGATTGGTTGATAAATAAAATGCTGATTGGCCAGTAGCCAGACAGGAAGTATAGTGGGGCAAGCAGACAAGGAGAATTCTGGGAAGAGGAAGGCTGAGTCAGGAGTTACCAGCCAGACACAGAGGAAGCAAGATGACAAGGCAGAACTGAGAAAAGGTACCAAGCCACGTGGCTGAACATAGATAAGAATTATGGGTTAATTTAAGTGTAAGAGTTAGTCAGTAATAAGCCTGAGCCAAGCAGTTATAATTAATATAAGCTTTTGAGTGATTATTCTATAAGCAGGCTGCAGGACCATGGGACTGCAGGGGGCCAGGCAGGACCCGAGAAACCTTCCAACTACAAGGACTAGGAAGCTAGTTGAAATTTCTAATAGGTACTTGTGAAACTGAGGGAGCCTGGAGGGCAGCATGTGCTTTGATATACTGATGGGCACCACAGGTAGTCATAGGTCCCTTCTGCCAGAGGTAAGGGAAATGACTCCTTTTGGCAAATGGAAACCAGCTTCACAAATTCCTGAAGAATGCTGGCTTTTTTTTTTTTTTTGGTGCATGGGCCAGGAATTGAACCTGGCCTCCCACAAAGAATGCTGTCTTTTACCTAACTGCCAGAAATCCTATAGTCCAGATTGAGGTCATTCCTGGATGTTTGGACTCCTTTTTGAAGTTTGGGGAACTGGAGTTTCCTTTGGACCTGACAGTGGTGTTCTTGTCCCGTCTAGGGTTGAACATGCACAATGCATGCTCACCACGGCCCCTTATCTCAGCACTTTGGTAGTGCTGGGGGCCCATTGCAGCAGCAGCTTCCCAAGCAGCCTAATGGGGAGAAGGCAGCTTCAGGCTGGTGAGATGACACAGTGGATAATGACAGACTTGATGGCCTGAATTTATGTTTTTAAAGATAGGGCTGGGGTTGTAGCTTAAGGGTAGAGAACTTGCCTACCACATGTAAGGCCCTGGGTTCAATCCCCAGAATTGAGACAGCAACAATAAAAAGTGTAGTTGGTTATGGGGGGCACACACCTTTAACCCCCTCACTCTGGGGGCAGAGGCCAGCCTGGTCTGCACAGGGAGTTTCAGGTCAGCCAGGACTACATAGTGAGTAGTATGCAGTCTCAACAACTACAGCAAAGGTGCTTTAGAAGACAGTTTGGCACCATGTCAAAGGCCTTTTCTGGCTGGGCAGTGGTGGCACACGCCTTTAATCCCAGCACTTCGGAGGCAGAGGCAGGCGGATCTCTGTGAGTTTGAGGCCAGCCTGGGCTACAGAGTGAGATCCAGGACAGGCACCAAAACTACACAGAGAAACTCTGTCTTGAAAAACCTCTTGTTAATGTGGAGCCCAGCCCTTTAAACCCAGTTTTCTCAAGTCAGCAGTTGCTGTGAGGATTCCTTTAAAGCTCACAGGCCCACTTCCTGGTTAAACTTCCCCCGAGGAAGTTGTATGTGATCCATGCTTATCAGCTTCTGTTCTCCTCTACATATGATCCTTCCTCTTTGAGACTTAGTTGAATGGCATTTGCCCACACCAGGAAATAGCTGTAATGATCACGGTGCAGACCGCAGGTCTTGGGACGACATTATTGTGTAGTCATTATTAAGTTGGACCTGATCGCAAAGATTAAAATCTTAATTGTTTCCCCTCATTTTGTTCATGATCTTATGATTCTGATTTGATGACACACTGCACAGTAATGTCCAGTTTTTCCTTTTCTGCCTGCTTTGGTCTCTGCGGCATCTCTGAAATAATAGGAATAGTAAGGTCATTGTCAGTGTTCAGACTGCAGTCACTGTGTATAAGCTCGTTGTAAATGTGGGCAAAAGCACTCAACTCATTTTCACATATAATGAATTCCTTTCAAAGAATTCCTTTGTTCTTTGGGAAATTAAATATTCCCCAAACAAATATATTAAAATGCAAATTAGGAGATGCTTTTAGAGAACAACAGACTGAAGAATTACAATTCATATTAGCTGTCAATCGAGTCCCCGTTTGTCAATAATTTCTCAGAAGAGCCCAAGATGTTTTCCTCTTCTTTTTATTTATAAATTCAATTTAAGACTGCAGTGAGACAGACTGATTCTCCTGCTCCACTGTCTAATTTACTTACTTCTTTGGGATAATGGCATGTTGGTCGGGCTGCTGTTCAGAATCCCAGGGCCCTAGAATAAAAGCCTTTGCAGGTCTCACAAGCGCCAGTTCTGTTTAGACTCAGCGGTGTCGTCCTCAGCATATGCAACACCCTGCACTCTTCTCCTGCTCTCACTCCTGTGCTCACTGGGAGGACAGCTCCTTGGACGGCTCTGTATCAAAGCTCGTCTAAAGTTCCTGCCTGTGCTCTTGTGCAGCATTCCAGTTCATCTGTGTGGTCCCATGCTTCGGTGACAGAATGGTGTTAAGATAAAACTCTGGTCGGTGTACAGATCCATCCATGATCTGTAATGCAGGTTATTCAAAGCATCGTTGGAAAGACTATAAATGTCTGCCAAAGGACAGTCACATTGCTGACACGGTATTGGGTATTTATTTGGGCACAGTTCTGTTGAGCTCCCAGACCGTTTCCTTCAGGCAAAGGAGGAATTTGAAAGCTAGACAATCAGTCTCTTGCTAAGGCCTCTGGCTGGTAAATGTCAGTTTTCCCATGGCTCCCTGCCTCACACCCAGCCTCAGCTCCAGGCAGTTCTTGAGCTGGTTGATATTATGAAGTACAGCCAGCCAATCACATTTAATAGATCCAATACATCTCTGATAAATTTTTTATTAAAAAAAATCAATGGCTTCACCAAGGCAGTAGGATTATCATGAGTATGAGAGACTGGGCAACCTAGTAAGACTTTGTCTAATGAACAAACAAACAGAATCTCAAAACAAAACAAAACAAAATCTAGGGTTGGGAATTCACAGGACAAGTGAATACCTAGTGTATTTGTTATAAAAAGAAATGCAGACAGACATGATGCTGTGTAGTCCTGTACTTTATCATATGTGCCCAATGCAGGAATGTAGGAGGAAGTACACGGAAGTGCCCTTCCCACACTCTTAGGAGATGATTCCAGACCACAGGTGGGACTGACCCCTCTATACTCTTTGATTCTGTATATATGCACAGCTGTAATAACAACAGATAAACACGAAGAGAGGAGCCATTTTCTTTTTTTTTAAATCATGGCTGCAATGATTATGTTGAGAACTATTTCCTCTAGTTTTATGGTCTTTCACCTACTTAGCAAAAAACCCTTAAAGCCCAATAGATATGACACATTCTGCCAAGTCTTCACATTCTCCTACAATGGGACTAGCCACTCACAGCTCTCCCCTTCTTTCTCCTGTCTTGTGACAAATTTATAGCTCTCTGTCTTAGTTAAGGTCTTTACTGCTGTGAAGAGTCACTATGACCACGGCAACTCTTATAAAGAAAACATTTAACAGGGGTGGCTCATTTACAGTTCAGAGTTCAGTCCATTATCTTTATGACGGGAGCGTGATGGCCTGCCGGCAGACGTGCTGCTGGAGCTGAGAGTGCTACATCTTGCATGAAACAGGAAGTTGACTGATAGTCATACTGAGGGAAGCTTGAGCAAAAGAGACCTCAAAGCCCGCCCCCACAGTGACACACTTCCTCCAACAAGGCCACACCCCCACAGTGCCACTCCTTTGGGGGCCATTTTCTTTCAAGCCACCACTCACTCTGTCTTTCTCTGTCACGATGTCATGGAGCAGTCATGTTGGCAGTCTCTTTCTGTGCCCACTTGCATGCAATTACCTCATCCAAGACGCAAGGAAATCTAAGAATTGTAACACAAATTGCTAAATGGTCTTTTAATAAAAAACCCTGAACCAGATATTGAGGTAAATGCCGAAAGATCAGAGAGACAAAGGAACAAGCCACAGCCACGTCTCCCCTCACCAACTCCACGCATCCTCCAACTGAATGCCTCTGAGTCCTCAGCCAAAAGCTCTCCTTGCTGAAAGGAGCTCTCAGCCAAAAAGCTTTAGTTCCTGTCTCCTCAGGCCTTATATATCTTTCTCCACCCAGCCACATCACTTCCTTCCTAGTGCTGAGATTAATTAATGGCGTGTGTGCTTCCCAAGCAAAGGCCTGAGATCTCAAGTGCTGGGATTAAAGTCATGTGCCACCACTGCCTGGCTCTGTTTCTCTCTTAGACTGAGTCAATCTCATGTAGTCCAGGTTGGCTTTGAACTCACAGAGATCCAGACAGATTTCTGCCTCCTGAGTGCTAGAATTAAAGGTATGTGCCACCACTGCCTGGCATCTATGTTTAATCTAGTGACTTGCTCTGTTCTCTGATCTCCAGGCAAATTTATTAGGGTAGATATTATAGCACCACAAGGAATAAGGCGTGGGAAGAATGTAAGAGCCAGACATTGAGAAGATGTGCCGTGAGACGCTGTCTTCCGCTCATGTCATGGCTGCTGTACCCAGGGGCTCCCAGCAGCAGTGGCCACTTACTGACACCAGACTGGGCAGGTCAGTATCCCATTGTGGGTGAGAGAAGGGCTCATAAGGGCCCACTCCCTCCAAAGGAATAATAGATGGTCAGCGGTTGCTAGAAGATGAAAGTCATGTTCCACAGTGGTATAGATATTGGTAAATTGCTTTTGTTTAAGTAAAAAACTCCCTACCCATTGTAGTTAGAGTTTTCCTGCCTGGCCCACAGTCAGGACAAATCCCTCTCACCCACCAGGCCCATAGACGCTCAGACCCAACCAAGTAAACACACAGAAACTTATATTGCTTACAAACTGTATGGCCATGGCAGGCTTCTTGTTATCTACTTCTTCTATCTTAAATTAACCCATTTCTATTCATCTATACTTTGCCATGTGGCTCGTGGCTTACCATTACCTTACATCTTCCTTCTCATGGTGGTGGCTGGCAGTATATCTCCACCCCAACCTTTACTTCCCAGAATTCTCTTCTCTCTTGTCCCGCCTATACTTCCTGCCTGGCCACTGGCCAATCAGCATTTTATTTATACAGAGCTAAATCCACAGCAACCCATGCTCACAAAGACAACTCTAATCAAATGCAGTGGACCACTAATAAACAAAGACGTGAACATAAGTGTGCAGGTACTTACTGGGAGGAGAAGGATTTCTAGGGAGGATAGGAGGATAATGTGGGATGTGATTAAAGGCCTATCTATATAAAAATATAGATGTAGGTATAGGTCTAGATATAGACACGTGAAAGTATTAATAAATTTAAAAAGTAAAGTGAAAAGCTCCACCAACACTGTCACTTAAATCATTTCCAATTCTCCGTGAGAAGAGCTGTTTTATTTTGTTTTGTTTTTTTGCATATAAAGAAACTTTTATAAATGAGGAAGAGGAAATTCAACAATCCAGCAGAGGACCTGAATAAGCAGTTCCCGGAAAAAGAATCACAAACGGCTTTCAAAAGTGAAAATGCTTAGACTAGATGATGGTTAGAGGGAAAATTTAAAGTTGTATAAGCAGTGCAATCTGATCCACAGTCTGGCTTGGCCACAAATAATATTTACGTAATATTAATACTCTAAACGTAACGGGCTCAGTGAACAAAATGGACGTGGAATGTTCCAGCTACAGACCTCTCTGTCACCTCATTCTTCAGCCCCACAAATGCAGTGTCAGATTCTACAGCCTTTCTAAGTACTCTTGTGTTATTAATGAATAGTCTCACCCCCTGCTGGGGAACCCAAAGTCCATTTAGTCTAATATCCTAACAGCCAGTTCTGATCCAATTTCTACGTCTCCTTCCCATTTGGGCTGACATGGCTTCAAGTTTGCGATGGGCAAAAAGTGTGGGGAGGGATGCCAAATAAAATACAGCCTGCCCAACTAGATGCAAATTCCAGAGAGGAACACATACTTTTTGGGGAGCCAGGTCCCAAATAACACACAGGATTATCCTCATACCAAAAAAAAAAAAAAATGCACCCATCATTTCAAAATAAAAGTTAGCTAGGCACCCAGGAATTTTTAGATTTATTTTTATTTTTTATCTGAGTGTGTGCATGTGCTGGTGTGTGTGTGTGTGTGTGTGTGTGTGTGTGTGTGTGTGTGTGTGCCTGTGCACATGTGTGTATGCCATCTATGTGCAACTGTCTGCAGACAACAGAAAGGATGCTGGTTTCTCTGGAACTGGAGTTACAGAAAGTTTTGAGCCTCTCACTGTGGGTTTGGAAATTGAACTCAAATTCTCTGAAGTACTCTTAATGACTGAACCATCTCTTTGTTAGGCCTGACAACCCTGGGCCCAGAGTGAATGTCCTTACACACCATCTCCCTCACTGGGCTGTCTGTGATGCTCCAGAATGAAGACATGGAAAGGTTGCACATAATGGCATTACAAGCTCTTGACTTGCATGGCATCATCTGCCATGAGTTGCTGTGGATATCGCTCTGTGTAAATAAAGTTCTGATTGGCCAGTGGCCAGGCAGGAAGTATAGGCGGGACAAGAGAGAAGAGAATTCTGGGAAGTAGAAGGCTGGGGAGAGACACTGCCAGCCGCTGCCATGAGAAGCAACATATAAAGACACCAGTAAGCCACAAGCCACGTGGCAAAGTATAGACTAACAGAAATGGGTTGATTTAAGATAGAAAAGGTAGATAATAAGCAGCCTGCCACGGCCATACAGTTTGTAAGCAATATAAGTTTCTGTGTGCTTTCTTGGTTAGGTCTGAGCGACTGTGGGACTGGCAGGTAAGAGAGATTTGTCCTGACTGTGGGTCAGGCAGAAAAACTCCAACTACAATGAGTGCCTTCTGGGAAGGTATCATGTGACCAAGGCTGATTCACAGGACCTGCCTGGTGACTGGGGATATTTTAGGCGAATTGACCAGAGTCCTGGCTTGTGGAAGACTCTTTGTGGAAGTCACTTTTCACCCTTCTGGATGGTATTGTCAGTGTGTGTGTGTGTGTGTGTATGTATGTGTGTGTATGTGTGTGTGTATGTATGTGTGTGTGTATGTTTGTGTATGTGTGTATGTATGTGTATGTGTGTATGTATGTGTATGTGTGTATGTATGTGTGTGTGTGTGTGTGTGTGTGTGTGTGTGTGTGTATGTATGTGTGTGTGTGTGTGTGTGTGTGTGTGTGTGTGTGTGTTGAAAGCTTTCTTCTACAGGCTCTGACCCACAGAATACTATACTTCTTCTCCACTATACCTTGAAAATCCTGCCCTGCCTCCCTGAATCTCCTGCTCTACTAGTCTCTAGGTGTGAGCCCTCCCAAACACCTGGTGACACACATTGGTCTCTTGGGAGTCCCTGGGGACCCCACTCATTTGGCCTAAGATACACAAGAGGTGGTCCTCTCCCATCCAGTACTAAAAGTAGAGAGGGGAGTCCAACACCGAGACACTGTCCAGAGCAAAGCCACTACCTTCTCCCTAGAGCCCCAGGAAATTCTCAGTCACCTCCTTCCTGGACAAGAGGTACGTAGTGGCCTCGGCTAGGATACCACTTGGGAGCCATCTCTGCGAACCCTACGTGGATGGTGAAGCGTCTCTGCTGAAGATAGGAGGGTTCTTTACGCCTTTTGTTTCGAGCTTTGGAAACTTCATTGACCTCAGGCATAGAAGTCTATTTTAACTGTCTATTACATAACTAAGATGGTTCTATAATTATATTGTGAAGATGATAAAAGAGAAAGTGTTTAGTTGTCATGACACAGAGGCAGAAGGGAGTACCCCAAACTGAGAAGTCACAAAGCAGATGTGTAAGCACAGGACTTACAAACAGGGAAACAAATACCAGCAGGGAGAACCCAAAAAGTGAAAATATTTGCCTTTAAAAAGTAGAACTAGTGATTGAAACTGAACTGAAGATAATTTTTTATTGTAAGTACTTTAGAATTAATTTTGACAATGTATTATTTTGATTGTCATCAAACATTTGAATGATAAATTTTGCAGGTCCTGCCAATTAGTATATAGTCAATAAAAAGGAAGGAGCTGGGACTGCACCTTAGTGGTAGAGCACCTATTAGCATGTGTGAGTCCCAGGGTTCAATCCCCAGTACTCTCCCCTCCCTAAAAGAAGGTTGTGTGGTCTGAATGAATATGGTCCTGAGTGGCGCCGTTAGGAGGTGTGGCCCTGTTGGAGGAAGTGCTGCATTACTGGAGACAAGCTTTGAGGTCTCAGATGCTCAAGCCAGGCCCATTGTGGCATTCACCTCCTGCTGCCTGTGGAACAAGATGTAGAACTTCCAGCTACCTCTCCAGCACCATGCCTGCCTGCACAAGGCCATACATCCCACCATGACAACTTCTGAATTGTAAGCCAGCTCCAATTAAATGTTTTCCTTTATAAGAAAGGAAAACATGGTGTCTCTTCACAGCAATAGAAACCCTAAGACATAGATCTATGAAATAACAATCTCTAACATTTATACAGTATTTTATGCTAATTGTAATCTCAAATTCTGGACCCATGATGAAGGGACTGGCTGTTTTGAGCGTGGTAAGCATGGCTCTGGCAAGTCTTGCCCATCTCCCCGATTCCCTCTGCCTTGCTAAAAACCATTTAGATTACATTCCTAAAGCTAGCCACCAAGGTCTGTTCCCTTATTTGGCCACTTCCTCCTCCTGAGGCTGACCACCATGGTCCAGTTATCAAAGTATTGAAGTCCAGGGATCAAAAGCACTCTTTGGTTCACCTAATTAGCATGCCCAATTAAAATGAAACACTTCATCCTGACATGGGGTTTCCCATTTTACCATTATAAACTGCCATTTTCTTGTGTGCCATGCCCAAATTTTTTGTCTCTCTGGGACAAACATCCCTGCCCCCTCTCCCCTGTTCCCTCCCCCTTCTCCACTGTCCTCTATCTCCTGTCTTTGTCTCTTATTACCCCACCCTCTGTCCCTCTGAGGCAAATAAATCTCCTTTGTGCTGAGAACCTTGGAATCCTGAGTTGATACTTTCACAGGGACTCAGGGAATCTAGGTGGATTAGCATCTTAGGGCTCAGTGGCTAAGGCCAAGAGGAAACAATTACCTCCATTCTGTAGGCTAGAAGTCAGCAATCCAAGCGTGGGCAAGATTGTGTTTTCTCTGAGGGAAGAGAGAGTTCCTGGTTTCAAACTTCGGGTAGTGCCAAAAATCGCTTGACGTGCAGCAGCGTAACTCAGGTCTTCACCAGGATCTCTCTGAGTGCATGTTTATATCTATGTTCAAATAATCCCCTCTACATTTTTTAAAATTAGTTCGTTTATCTTGCGTGTGTTGGGAGCGGGGTGGGGGGATAGGGGTGGGGGGGTGGGGGGATGGGGGTGGGGGGTGGGGGGGATGGGGGGATGGGGGGGGGGGGGGAGGGGGGGGGAATGGGGGGGGGGGGGGGGGCATGTGTATGGAGGTCAGAGAATTGATGGAAGTCAGTTCTCCCCTTCTCCCGTGTGAGATCCAGGCATCAATGCGCATGTCAGCAAGTATTTTCACTCACTGAGCATGCTAGACATCCCCTTTTAATAAGGAGCCAGGTATATCGTGTATACTACAGCTGACCCTAACAACTTGATTACAATTTTTGAAAACTTTATTTTGAAATAGATTAAAATTTTGAGATATTAGAAGTTAAGATATTGACACATCTTTTTTCTGAGGAATACAGTTTAACTCATAACCCCATGCAAGGACTCAAGAAAGCAGGCAATATCGCATGTGAGAATGCTAGAACACAGAGAAATTAAGTAATTCTTCCAGAACACAAGGCTAAGTATTAGTCGCATTGGAGTTGAAATCCAGCAAGCCTGATTTCCAGATCCTGAGTTCCTAACAACTAGATCCACACTTCTCCAGGAGGCAGACAAAGCAAGAAACATGGGTAGAGTGTGAGATTATTGGTGTGAAAAGAAACGGATGTTGGGGAGCTGGAAAAATAGCTCGTCAGTTAAGAGTACTGGCTGCTCTTCCAGACCACCCAAGTTTGCTTCCGGGATTCCCAGCACATGGCTGCTCACAACCACCCTAACTCCAGTTCCAGGGGATCTGAACTCTCTCTCCTCTGGCCTCTGTGGGCTCCAGGCAAGCACATGGTGCACAGACATCCATGCAGGCAAAACTTCCAAAGACAGGCAATAAAAGTAAACAAGTCTTTAAAAACACATTAGTGATGAAGAGGCTGAGGCACAGCTCGGTGGTAGAGCATTCCCCAGTCATACCCAAGGCCCTGGGTTCGACTCCTACCACCAAACCAAACAAATTGGCCACAAATATCTACTGAGTATTTGCAACATGTCACAAGCTGCTCTGGGTGCTGAGGACAGGATGGTGATAAAAAGATCCTGTCCTCATAGGAGGTCCAAGGACAGTGACTCTCTCCCACACCAGGGTCAGATAAGTACATGCATACCCAAAGAATCAAATGCTGTAACCTGGTTCTGATAAGATGTTGAACAACAAGATCCTCCACACTGCAAGGCCAGTCCATCCTTTATCATCACAGTCTTCCAAATACCCGTTCCCAAGGCAGTGAGCAGCCCAAGTGTGTGTGTGTGTGTGGGGGGGGGTGTCAAGCTTGCCACGGCTCCCATTTCACCTCGTCATCTCTGACAACATTCATGCTTCCCAGATCACTGCTGTGGATGCAAAAACAGACAAACAAGCAAACACAGCCCCCTCCTCAAAGAGAATAAGAACTGTTCTAGAGCCAAATATGACTGACTAAGGCCCTAAAAAGATGGAGGTAAATAACCCCGATGTTATGTTTCTGTCTGAAGCAATTCTCTGAAGTTCTCTATTAGCAGAACAAGGACAATCACAAATTGAGGCAATTTAAAAATACATTGATGGGTACATCAGAGAAGCAGGTGGCAGCCAGGCAGATGTGCCCCAGATGTTATCTGTTAGGGGTGCTCTTAGCTCTTGAATTGGCGTAAAACAGGGTTTTGCTATGTTAATATCTTCCAAAGATTTTTTTTCTTAAATCTATTTGTCAGGATATTAGTTCTGTTACAGAAGGAGACAAAGAATAGCTCTTTGAGAGGCTAAAAATAGACCAAAAGAAATTGCAATCGGGCTATTAGATCAGCAACATTCCCAACTCGCCACGTCACTGGAATGCTTATGAGTCTATTAGCCTATGCAGATAGCTTCTGTCCAGGAATTTCCTGAACACTGCTTCCTTCATCATCCCCTGCCCTGCCTACCCCTGCTGAGAACTCTATACCCCACCATGGACACTGCCCCAGTACCCTGGACATAAGGGCCAATCTGAGTGGCTTAGAGCTCTTCTGAAGGTTCAAACTATGGAGACAAATGGCATCTCAGCACAGAGAAAAAGTCATGGCTGGAGATGTAGTTCAATAGGCAGGGTGCTTGGCTGGTGTGCACGGAGCTCTGGGTTCCATCCCCAGAACTGTATAAACCAAGTGTGCTGTGCAGGAGAAAGGAGGTGTAATTCCAGCCTGTGGGAGAAAGGAGGCAGGAGGGTCAGAAGTTCAAAGTCAAACTTGGCTACATAGTGAGTTCTAGGCAAGCCTAGACTACATGAGACCCTCCCTCAAAAGTGAGAGAGAGTCAAAAATGAGATGGGGAGGGGGGCTTGGTGGCTAAAAGCTTGGTGCTCTTGTAGAGAACTCAGGTTCAGTCCCCAGCACCCGCACTGTCCAAAGCTTCAGTTTCAGAGGATCCAACACCCTCTTCTGACCTCTTTGGACATGCATATGTGTGTATGCATGTGCTATACATATGTGTAGTGGAACACTCATACATACGTAAATTTTTTTTTCAAGAAAAGAAAGAGAATCAGAATGGACCATCCTCATCCTTGTTCCTCATCTTTCTTCTCCAGCGGCGCCCAGATCCTGTGGTTCTTCTTGCCCACTACTGTGTCTGTAAAGAGGAAAAGGGGAGTGGAGTAAGCCGGAGTACCCCCTCTTCTCAAAGGGGACCAAGCAAGACATCACAATTCTACCCAGTGGAATTCTACCTCCAGCTTTCAGAAGAACATTTTTTTTCCTTCCTGCCACCAACACAAGGGAAATGTGAGTTTAAGCTACATCTTCTACTTACTAAATGCTGACTTTGGTGTCCTCCTGTCCAGCAGAGCCAGTCAGCATGACTGCACAGAGCGTCTCCCTGACTTTATCTCCACCTTTACAATGGTAGCATTGGGATGAGGCTGTGCCTAGCTCACACACATAAAGTGTGAGGAGCGGAGCCTGGCTGTGAGCACTCAGAAGTGCTGGGGGTGTTAGAGCCTGAGGCCGCCAGGGTCAGTGTTAGTTTCATTGCCAATGTTCACCCGAGCTAGGCTGGGCCTGGTGGTTATGCCTCTAACTCCAGCACTTGGGAAGCTGAGGCAGGAGAATGGCTAGCCTGGCCTACATGAGAGACACCATCTCAAAAATTAAGTAAGTAAGTAAGTAAGTAAGTAATCAAAATAACACCTGCTCTTTCCCAGGTGGAGACCAGAGCTGGGTCTCCCAGGCCGAGCTCTCTCTGGTAGCCCTAGGGAGGAATTCTCTCACTACTGTCTAGTAGTCCCAAGCACTCTTCGTTATTCCTTGGTTTTTCTGTCCAGCCCACAAACTCTGCTTGAGTCATCACGTGGCAGGCTCTTTCTGGTGTATGTCTGTGTCTGTGTGTCCCTTTCTCCCCATCCCTGCTCGGTGCTAAGGATGAAATTCAGGACTTCTCACCTCATCACGTTCTAGCACAGAACCAGCCCCCACCCCCACCCCCACCCTCAGGTTTCTTCTAAGGACACTAGGTCTCTCAGCCTCAGGGCCCAGCCTCATCTGCTGTGACCTCCTCCTAACTAATTACATACAGAATGGTCCTCTCTCCAAACAAGGTCACAGTCTGAAGTTCTGAATGGACATGATTTCAGAAAGAAAAGTGACTTGGGGCAGACACCCCCGTTTAGGTAGGGAGTCTGGGCGAATGGCCACATTTGGCTTCTTTCCTCAGCGTGAATATGCAAGAGTTCACTAGAAAAGAAACAAAAATCAGGAGCTGTGAATCAGCCTTGTTTCACTGAGGAAGCACAGAGGATGATGGGTAAGCACACCGGTCCTCAGGCACTGGGCTTGGGTATGAGTTCACCCTCTGCCAGGTACCAGCTCTGTGTTATCTTCTCATCTGTGAACTTATACGATGATGCTGGTAACTCTCATAGGTTATTTGTATACTTTCATATGTGTGCAGATGCGTGTGCACACGTATGTGTGTACATGTGAAGGCCAGAGGACAGCCTTAGCTGTCGTTCCTCAGGCACACTCCACCTTGGTAGTTCTTGTCTTGTTTGAGGCAGGGTCTCTCCCTAGCCTAGAACTTGTCAAGTAGACTAGGCTAGCCTCGGGGATCTGCCCATCCCCCGCCTCCCCAGAACTGACACTCTAAGCCAACATGCTTGGCTTCTGCCACCCCCTCCCCAGCAGAGTCTCACTGTGTAGCTCTGGATGGCCTAGAACTCACAGAGATCTTTCTTCCCCTGCCTCCTGAGTGCTGGGATTAAGATACTACCACATCTGACATCATGCTCAGCCTTTAAAAAAGCTTTAAAAATACGTTTGTTTATTTAATTCAATTTGTGTGTGTGTGTGTGTGTGTGTGTGTGTGTGTGTGTGTGTGTTTATACACCGTAAAGGACACTTATAGGAGTCTGTTCGCTCTTTCCACCATGTGGATCCTGGAGATCAAACTCAAGTTACCAGCTTGGCTATAAGTACCACCTCCCTGGCCCCCATGTCCCACTTTCTAAAGTGTGGGCTCTGGGGATGGATTTAGGTCCTTGAAGTTGCAGGAAAACACTTTTCCACCTGAGCCATTTCCCCAGCCTTCTCATAGGTTATCGCAAAAATCAAAATCCATGATATATGTCACACCCCTAGACAGGGACGGGCATGCTGGGCACACTGGACGTGTTGCCCTTGTCAGGATTAGAGTTTTCTTCAGCCCGTCACAGGATATAGCTTCATCCTGTAGGACGATCATCCACAATGAGTCTGCTAGCTATGACTACATGCTGTCCACTGCATGACTCAAGACATGGCTGACATAACTGTGATCTAACATACTTCATACAACACTTGCATGGCTTCCTGGACTGTTTCCAGGCCACTTATCACTAAAATAACAGCCCAGTGGCGGTTCAGCTTCACCCTGATGCCAGCCCACATGCGATCTCAGACATCAACAAATGGATTGCTGGCCTAAGGCGCAGCACTGATTCAGACAGCAGGGTCAGAACGCGAGTCAGCCGCCCTTCATGGCCTGCATGCTAGAAAGGACCTTTCTTAAGGGTGTGCTAAAAATGAGACTCAAAATAAAACCTGCTATGAAGCAAGCCAAGAGACTTCAGAGACTGGGCATCCTCTGATCTGAAATCCACTCTCTGAAGGGGCTGGGGCGCTCCCCTCAGCACCAGTTCTAATAACTGGGGAGCTGTTCACAGCTCCTGCACTATCCAGAACTGCTGGTGCCCGGGGCAGATGCTGGAGCAGAAGATGCTGGGAACATGCTGCCTGTGCGATCCCATTTATGTTATAGTAACCACAAACCAGTGTGTCCCTAAACCCATAAAGTGCATCCAGGGGGTTCACTGACTTAAAGTGTGGTTGTCTCTGAGGGGTAGACTTTAGTGCAATTTCCTTTTTCTCTTTCTACTTCTTTTTCACTGTAAGTCTCAGGATCATAAGAACTTTGTTGAAATCTACAAACACACATCATTTTTATAGCCCAGGAACAACAAAAAATGTATTTTTCTGAAGAATAATACATCTTTTCTGAGACCTGCCCAGTCTCAGCTAGCCTCTGTGCCTTAGTTCCGGCTCTATAACTCTCTGTACCTCAGCTTCCCCATCATAAAGCAGACATGGGAGTAGTCTGTATAAGGTTATAAAAATTAAACTCATTAGCACGTGTGAAATACTTGGAACTTAAAACACTGGCATATTTAGTGCTATTTGTAGGTGGGTTTTCCCCAGAAACAGGAACAAGAATATGCAGAGACAAAGAAAGAGAGATTGTAGAACCGGGCCCCATGACTATAGATAACCAGGAAGTTTCATCTGTGTTCCGCAAGCTGGAAACCTGGAAAATCAGTCCAGAGGCTTGAGTCCCCAGGGGCCGACGAGTCCCATTGGAGCTCCAGCTCAGGGTCCATTCACCCCTTCCTCTGCCTTCCTGCTCCATCCAGACTCTCAGTAGATTGGATGATGGGCACGTTCATTGGTGAGGACCATGCCTTCCACCCAGTCTACCCATCTGAATGCTAATCTCTTCTAGAAACTCCCTCCCAAATGCCTATAAATCATGTCTCACCAGTTATTAGAGAGTCCTTTACCCCGGTGAAGCCACACACGCGATTGCAGATGGTGACGGTTGGTGTTGCTTTTGTTACAGCTCCACACCAGGCATGGTGTTGGTAGAACAGGAATTGCAGGAGCAACAGCAACAACAAGTCGCTGTTGTGAGGCCATGAGCCAGATGAGTGAGAATTGGAAGGAAAGCGGTGGTAATTGTTGACACACGTCTACTGGGTGCCAAGTGAGCGGGCTGTTGGGGCAACCGGCAACTACTTGGCAACTACAAGAAATGCTTTGTTGAGATTGCTTTATTTTGTCGTTAGTGTGTGTGTCCCTGTGCACAGGTGAGGGCCCCAGCAGTAAGAGGTCACCTTTGTGGAGTCCATGCTTTCCTCCTCCTTCATGTGAGTTCCAGGCATTGCACTCGGGTCTTTCAGCTTGAGCAGTGAGTGTCCTACCCACTGAGCCATCTCACTGGTCCAGGAAAAATAGACTTCTTCTTCTTCTTCCTCTTCTTCTTTTTTTTTTTTTTTTTTTTGAGACATGGTTTCTCTGTGTAACTACCCTGGCTGTCCTAGAACTTCCTTTGTAGACCAGGCTGGCCTACACAGAGATCTGCCTGCCTCTGCCTCCCAAGTGCTGGGATTAAAGGCATGCACCACCATACCTGGCTAATAGCCTCATTTTTAAATTGATAAATTTCCAAACCACGCTCAAGGGTCACAACGAGACAAGCAGTTCTCATGCCTTTGTGATGTAGGTTGCATATACAAGTCAGTAAGAATGAGCAGCCAGACGAGAGAAGGTAACAGCACATAAAATGAAACTTTTTAGAAACTGCAGGTGTAGCTAGAGTTTTCCTGCCTGGCCCAGTCAGGACAAATCTCTCTTACCCACCAGTCCCACAGTCGCTCAGACCCAACCAAGAAAGCACACAGAAACTTATATAGCTTATAAACTGTATGGCCGTGGCAGGCTGCTTGTTATCTACCTTTTCTATCTTAAATTAACCCATTTCTGTTAATCTATACTTTGCCACATGGCGTGTGGCTTACCAGTGTCTTTACATGTTGCTTCTCATGGCGGCAGCGGCTGGTGGTGTGTCTCTCTCCAGCCTTCTACTTCCCAGAATCCTCTTCTCTCTTGTCCCGCCTATACTTCCTGCCTAGCCACTGGCCAAACAGCATTTTATTTGTACAGAGAGATATCCACAGCATGCAGGGAAGGGCTCCTCACAGCACCCAAGGGCACACACTGGATGTGTGCGGTGCAGTTCAGGATTCCAAGTTCTGCACATGGTCCTGAATCTCAACTCGGTGTGGGCAATACTTGTTTGTAGCTCTCCCTAATTCCACTCCTAACTCAGATGCTTCTGCCTTCTTCCGCTCAGGGCATCCGGACTTGAACTCCCGGTCTGGGTTATTTCCATTTGCTAACAGCTGATGAAGAATGTGGGGAAAAGCAAGTCATCCTTCAGGCTCTGAAGAGAGGACCCTGGTATACCCTCATCATTGTGGAAGAGAAGCCCTGGGCAAAGCCACTCACTCACTAAACACATACAGGACATTCAGCAACATTAGCATTCCACACAGGCCAAGTTAGTCCACAGTTTATGTAAGCACTTTTCACTAGCCATGTCAAGGCTGAAGAGGGAACTGTCATCAGTAGGGTGAAAAGCACTTATGAACCCACCCACAGAAGGAACTCACTCTTTCAGGCAGATGGACAATTTGCCACCTGATGTCAACTCATGACAAAAGATACACAGAAGTATCATAAACAGACAAACAGCTATAAAACAGACAAATGCACATTCTTCAAAAGGGACAAGGTAGGCACACAGCTTTAAACCCAACCTTCCAGAAAGCAGAGACAGGTAGATCTCTGTAAGTTCAAGTCCAGTCTGGTCTATATAGAAAGAAAGACCCTTTCCAAAAACAAAAACAAGAACAGGGCAGTGGTGGCATACCCTTTTAAGCCCAGCATTCAGGAGGCAGAAGCAGCAGATCTCTGAGTTCAAGGCCAACCTGGTTTACAGAGCAAGTTCCAGGACAGCCAGGGCTATTCAGAGAGACCCTGTCTCAAAAACAAAAGAAAAAACCAAACCAAACCAAACCAAAACAACACAATGAAAGTTTTTACTTAAAAATTATTTTCATATACATGCATTAATTAATTCTTGTAAATATTAAATATACATTTTTTCCTAGGTAGCATGTGGCTCGGTGATATATGTAAGCAGGTTAATGTTATGTCATTCTGCTTTCTTGTATCCTATTAAGAAAATAATGACTCAGAAAATGGTGGGAGCCTGGTCAGCTACACATCGTGTAGGGAAAGCTCCATGTCTTCAACCCATACAGTGCAGGGGTCATTTTGACTTGAAGGATCAAGAGTGGTTGTGCCCATGAGTACCCGAGTCAATAAAATAGGAATCTGTGTTGCTCTGCACCTCACAGCTCTCAGGGTGGCACCCAAGACAAGCAGGCTGCAAGACATTTTTGAGGCAGTATTTGCAAACCACTGAGCAGCATCCAGAGAGCTGCGAAGAAGACGTCCTCTGTGGCCTGAACTGTAAACCAAGCACAATAGGTTATAGCATAAATATTAAACAGTGAAGGAGACTCAGGCAGGGCTGGCTGTTCAGAGCAAGCACATGGAAAACTTTAGCAGTGTCCACCAAGCAGAAATGTCAGCCAACTACTTTTTAATCTTGACTCCTCCACACAGCCATTCCCAAGGTGTGAGGAGACCCTTGGAGGCTGTCATGGAACACTCCAGGAGTTCAGATTCCATCGATGAGACCTTCCCTAACGGAGATGGGTGTACCCGAGTGTGCCTTACACTGTTAAGCATTCATCTAATGTAACTCTGCCTGCTTGCATTACATGTTTATAAACAGTCTGCTAATTACTCCAGCATCCCCTGTCAGTGCCTCTGCAGAGACATTCTACAAAGAGAATATGGATGCCACGTATTCTCATCTTCATAATAATTATCTTTGACATTGTAAGTAAACTTATTGTTATTCAGTTTGTAATTTAGCTTCCAATACAAGTAACTACAGGGAGAAACTGGGCTGGCTACCTGCCTGCTTGGGTCGTCTGTTTCGCTATTGTATGGAAACCCTCTGTGGACACCCTCCCATCCTGGTCTGTAAACAGTTTGCTTTAGAGTCTCAGGGCACACCAAAGCACCTGTGGAACGTGTCCCTGGGAAATGAATCAGAGCTGATGCGTCAGTGCTGTATTTTACATCTACCTCACTTCCTGGTTCAAATGAGCATATGTGACAAAGCTAGGTTTCTATATACCAGAGGTAACCAATGGACTGTGGATTGTCTTCCGAGGTCAGTGGATCCCTCTCATCTTTTCCTAAGACATGGACTATAATAGAATTTACTGACATTACCCCATTATTTGAACAGCCTATGGTGTATAGCTATTGCCTCTCTGAATTGAAACATTCCCTCCTACAGGAAGAAAGGAGATTCTGGAGAGGGCTGGAGAGACGGCTCAACAGCTAAGAGCACTGGCTGCTCTTGCAGAGAACCCCGGGTTCAATTCCCAATGCCTACATGGTGGCTCACAACTCTCTGTAACTTTAGTTCCAGGGGATTGGATATTCTCTTCTGATCTCTGTGGGAACCAGGCATGCATGTAATGCACATACATACACACAGGCAGAACCGCCAGGCACTTAAAAATAAAATAAATCTTAAAAAAAAAAAAAAAAACATACAAGTCTCAGGAAGCTCCTGGACCTTACAGGAGTCACAGGCTTCTCCCTGAGGTCATAGAGACAGTTGCCTCAGGGAGGGAACTCTTCAGACGGCCTAGTTACCCTGAAGCTGTGCTGGGAGCTCCAAAGATGCAGCCTCTATAGTCTTGACCATGCCTGGGTGGGCTTTTTATGGTACTGTAGTTGTCTTTGGGTCACTCCTGAGAGTCACCTGTCACCTATGCCCCCTAAGTAATCGAGTAACTATTAGGTTGGCTAAGGTAGATTTGGGTGGGGATGTTTCTTTGGTCTGTAATCCAGGATGTTAATGTCTTCCCAGGAAAAGTAAGGAATAACCTAGCAACAAAGTTGTGGGACGTCTACCCCAAACAGGGAATTTTGTTTCTGAATGGTTGGCCTGGTTCTATTGTTTCTGGCGCTAATTAGACAGGAAGACTGGGAGCCGTTAGGGCCATTCCTGTCTTGTGCCAACAGATTTTCTTCTGTCTTCTGCCTGCTCTCTTTAGTCTTCTACTGTAGGAAGCTATCTATCTGTCCCAGCTGCCCCAAAGGGTCAAAATATCACTGTGGCCTAAGTATGGCTCTGAAGGAAAGGCCCAAACCATCTCTTACTTTGTTCCACTGGAAATTACCTGCTCTGTCAAGAAACCGTTCCTACTCTCTTGTTGTAAACAGTGGGTCACAACCCCACACTGCATGGCATAATTAAGTGGGGCAGTATAGAAAATCTGCTAACAGTGAAAGGTTTCTGAATACACACGGCCAAAAATCAATTCAAAAATCAAATATGCACTATTGGAGTCCCTGCCTGTGTTCTATCCTGTGATTACATAGAAGTGTTAGGTCTGAACACAGCGCGAGGACTTCATACAGCACATGCCATCACACCAGCCAGTCAATGAGCGCTGCTTGCTACGCCTGAGCTCGGGTTTTTATGAATGACAGTGTTTTTACCGTACTCCCCTGCCCCCAGCTCTTAGTCATGCAATGGTTTACTTGCAAAGGAGAAGGACATTGTTTCCCTCAATCTTTGGATTGCATTGTGTTAGAATGCCACATTTTAAAAACTGCTTTTTGAGTGGCTGATTTGAATTTCTTTCTTTCTTTCTTTCTTTCTTTCTTTCTTTTTTTTTTTTTTTTTTAGCTGAGGATGGAATCCAGGGCCTTGCACTTGCTAGGCAAGCGCTCTACCACTGAGCTAAATCCCCAACCCCTTGAATTTCATTTAAAGAAAAAGAAATCTATAGTAAATGGTGAGTTTATATACATACCAAAGACTTGCTTAAAAATAAATCTCTATGATTTATTACTGGTAAATGTTTGGTGTATATACCTACTTTATATGCCTACATACCCTGGGCTGTGTAACTTTTTTTTGCATGGAAAGGGGTCACAAGAAGAAGGCTTTAGATGCCCTGGTCAAAGGTGTCACTAGTCCAGAGTCATGCAATTGAGCCCAGGCCCAGCTGAGGCCCATAAATCCCAGGCCTAGCAAACAAGTGCTTTACATTGGCGTGCACAGATGTCTCCTCAAGGTGGGAAAGAGTACCAGAATCTTCTAGTGAAACTTACCTAAGCCTTCACTTTCTCAAGATAAGTACAAGGTCTGAGAAGCCCAGGCTTATGCTTGCTTTCTCCCTTTCCTTCCTTCCTTCCTTCCTTCCTTCCTTCCTTCCTTCCTTCCTTCCTTCCTTCCTTCCTTTTCCTCTCTCTCTCTCTCTCTCTCTCTCTCTCTCTCTCTCTCTCTCTCTCTCTCGCTCGGTAGTGGATGAATTGAATTCAGGCCTCATCAATGCTAAACACAAACCCCAGCACTGCCCTAGACCCCCAGTCCTGTGTACATTTTGTAACTGTTTTTAGATGTTATTTAGTAGCAGATGTGTGTGTGTGCTCAGGAATGCATGATGTAGGGTGGGGACATTCGTGTGTGGAGGTCAGAGGACAACTCTGGAGTCAATTCTCTCCTCCCACCTTTATGTGAGTTCTGGGGTTTGAACTGAAGTCACCAGGCTTAAACTGCAAATATCTTTATTCAGAGTCATCTCACTGGCCCCTAAATTTTATAAAGTAAAACTAGCTGCCTTTTGTTTGAAACAGCTAACAAATCATATTGCAGTCTCATAAAGTTTTGTGGGATTGGAGTGACAATCTAACAGTTGGGAGTGCTTGGTCCACAACCAAGAGACCAAAGTTCAGACCCCAACCCCCACCAAAAGGTTGGTCATCCCGGTAAATGGCTGGAACCCCAGCTATGAAGGGAGTGAAGAAGGCAGGTCCCCGGGTTTGCTGGCTTCACTTGCCTCACAGGAGTGGATAGAGCGATACTGGAGGGCATGCTTCTGCCTTCCATGTGCACACACCTAAGTCAAAAGGTTTCTACTTTTAAAATTACATTCTTTAGTTTTAAAATTACTGTGACACATACCTTTAATCCCAGCACTCAGGAGGCAGAGGCAGGTAGATCTCTGAGTTTAAGGCCAGCCTGGTCTACATAGTGAGTCCCAGGACAGCCAGGGCTACACAGAGAAACCCTGTCTCAAAACAAAACAACAAACAACAAAATTAAATAATTAATTAATTATTGTAGATTCAAATGTGGTTATGGTAAATAACAGAGACTCTGTTATTTACTCAGTTTTTCTCGGAGAAAATACGTTGCCCAGTGCTAGGAATACAAGCAGGACACATGGTGATAGAGCTGAGATACAGCATGGTTCCAAGGCCATGGGCTTATCACGAACTCTCTTCCAGCCAAATCCTCCCTTCCTCGGTCCACAGCAACCCTAGATCAGCTCTCCATTTGTATCATTTTAGCATTTCAAGAATGCTACATACTGGGGCTGGTAAGACCCCTGAGCGGTTAAGAGCACTGACTGCTCTTCCAAGGGCCCGGGTTCAAATCCCAACACCCACATGGCAGCTCATAGTTGTCTGTAACTCCAGTTCCAGGGGATCTGACACCCTCCTCACACAGACATACATGGATCTAAGCAATCCTCTGCCTCAGCCTGAGTAGCTAGGACTATAGGCATATGCTACTTCACCCAGTTCTGGTTGACTTCCTTAAAAACATTGAACCCACCTTGACTTCCTGCTATAAACCCTTGGATGTAGTATACGTTGTGGGACACTGTCTCCTATAAAAAAAATAAAATAAAATAAATTATAAAGAATGTATATTTAATTATAAAGGAGCTGGCTTTTTTCACTCAGTGTATTCCTCTGTTCATCCATTTTATTACAAATATCAAAAGATGGCTCTTGCTTGGTGTGGTGGCGCAAACCTTTGATCCCAGTACTGGGGAGCAGAGGCAGGAGGGTCTCTGGAGGTTTGAGGCCAGTTTGGTTTCCGTAGTGAGTTCCAGTGAATGAAAAAGGTAAAGAATGAGAACTGACACTTGACACTGATGAATGAGACACGAAACCATACAAATGGGTGTGATGCAGCGGGTGTGCTGAGGAGAAAGAAGGCTTCCTGGAGATACAAGAGAGAGAATGGCCAGAGGCATCTGCAAGGGTCCAGACTTGGAAGGACCTGGAGGGCAGAGAGGAAGAGGAGAGGGAGTGAGCAAAGAGAGACCAAGAGGCCAAGAGAGCAGACCTGGTTAGCAAAAATGGCTGGGTTAGACAGGCATCAGGGAAGCTGGGGGAAGGGAAGGGAAGCACAGGAGAGCCTGGAGGCCAGCAGCCACTTTGATATGTTAAGTGGGCACCTCAGTCTTTTGTCTCGAGTTTGAGAGCTAACATCCAGGTCACCCAGGGATACATAGTGAGACCCTGTCTGAAAAGACACCATAAAGCAAAAACAAAACAAAAAATCATGGCATGGACATCTCACAGCTTATTCTATTGTTCATCTATTGGAGAGCATCTGGCTTATTTCAAAATCTGGGCTATTATGAATCAAGTGCCTATAAATATTCATTATAATTTTTCATTAACATAACTTTTCATTTCTCTGGGGTAAAACCCCAGTGGTGAAGCTGCCTGGGTCACATGGCATTCGCATGCGGCGGCTATTTGCTGGAGAGGCTGCCTTCTGTTTGTTAGCATCAGCATGTGTGTGTGACTCAGTTCCTTGTGAGCAATTGGTGTGGGCACAATTTTGTATTAGTCATTTTGAAAGGTGTGTAGTAATGTCTTACTGTGGTTTTAATAGATTCTTTAATTGATTTTTCTTTTTTTCACCTTATTTTTGTAAAGATTCACTTCATTTTTAATTATGTGTCTGTAGGGGAAGGGTGTGTACATGTTCGTGTAGGTGCCCATGGCGGCCTGAGGTTTTCAGACCTCCTGGAGATCTAGAGATGGAGTTTGCAGGAGTGAACCAGACTTGAGTCCTCTGGGAAAGCAGTACGCCTTTTAACCACTGAACCATCTCTTCAGCCCCCTTTCTTCTCTTATTTTAACATGTGCGTATGTGCATGCATGTGTGTGCATGTGTGTATTTGCCTGTTATGATGGAGTATGTGTGTGTGTGTATGTGTGTTGTGTAGGTGCATGCCTGTGTGTGTGTGTGTGTGTGTGTGTGTGTGTGTGTGTGTGTGTATGTATTCGCCTGTTATGATGGACTACACCTTCAGAGTATGAGCCCAAACACACCATCCCTTAAGTTGCATTTTGCTAGGAATCTGACCACAGAAAGACAACACTAAGCAACACACCCACCAATAACTTGGCAGCTTTACACCTTAAGTAAGTTTGTGATCTATTTTGAGTTGGTATTTGTACAAGGTCCATCCCATTTTTATTCACTATCATATTGAATCACTCCAACGTTTTGTTTTGTTAAAAATGTTGAATTCCTCTAGCTTTTCTGTGAAGACCAGTTGGACGTATTTGAATGGTTCTTTTAATCACCAGTAGTTTCTCCTAGTCAATCTCAGCTCGTTCCTCTGCCAACGCCACATAGTCTTGACTGGTACTGCTGAACGTTGTCTTTCAGGTCTTTAGGCTTTCCTCCCACTTGGTTCTTCTTTTGAAATTTTCTTGGGTTTTATTGTTATTTTAGAATACTACCATCTACGAAGTCTTCAGGGATTGGGAGAGGACTTGCATTCAGCCTTCCTACTAGGTTGGGCAGAAGTAACAGCTTTACTCAATCAGTGAACATGGGCTCTCCCTCCTTTCATTTAGATCTTCCATTTCTTTCATGAGTAGATTTTCCTTCAAGTGCTGCACACGTTTTGGTACTTATACCAAGAAATTTCATTTCTGAGCAATTATAAATGCTGTTTTTAAAAGTTGGTATTCATGTATCCATTACTTTTTAGATAATTACTATTATTTTTTGATTATGTATATGTGCTTGTATTGTGTGGGGGCATGTACGTGAGTGTAGATGCCCTCAGAAGCCAGAGGTGTTGGATCCTCTGGAGCTGGAGTCACAGGCCATTGTGAACCAACTTACATGGATGCTAGGAATTGAACTCAGGTCCTCTTCGTGATCTTAACAGCTGACACATCTCCAGCCCCATGTTTGTGTGTGATTCCTTGTGTAGCAAACTTAATGAGCTTCCTTGTTATCTGTAGATTCGTTTCATTTGTGGTTGTTTCTGGTAGCTTCCTCAAGGTTTTTATGTAGACAGTCATCGCATACACAAACAAGGGTGGTTTTATTTCTCCCTTCCATCTGTGTGCCTTTCTGTCCTTTTCTAGGCCCCCGCACTGCCTAGGACCCCCACCACTTGTCCCGTCAACACAGGCACCCTGGTCTAACTGTTTTTTTGTTTGTTTGTTTTGTGTTTTTGTTGTTAAGTGAGGGTCTTGTGTAGCCCAGGCTGGCTTCAAATTCACTATATAGTTGAAGATGATCTTGAACTCCTGATCATCCTGCCTCAGCTTCTCAAATGCTAGGCTTCATATATGCACCACAACACTGGCTTCACATGGGTTTTAATTCATAGATGGATGTGAGCCTGTGCTTTTCATTCTTCACCTACTACATTTTGTTTTGTTTTTAATTTCATTTTGTCTCACGCCTCCTCAACTGGGCCTCAAACTTCCAGATCTAAGCAATCCTCTGCCTCAGCCTGAGTAGCTAGGACTATAGGCATATGCTACTTCACCCAATTCTGGTTGACTTCCTTTAAAACACTGAACCCACCTTGACTTCCTGGTATAAACCCGCTTGGATATGGTACACGTTGTGGAACACTGTCTTCTAATCCTAGCAACCATTGCCATTTTAGTCAGAGCAGCTGAGATTACCCACAGTGCCTCTCAATAAGGCCAGGTCTGTTGCTAGTCCCACAGAGAAGGAACAGGTGAGGTATGGGAGGGTCATTAGTCTTTCACCCGAGGGTCCAGTACCTTGTTCCCAGCTGTGTCTGTCTCTCATCTGTAGATGATTCTGCCCAGCTGTGTGTAATCTCATGCTCTTAAGAGGCCTCAAACCATAGAGAAGCCCAGAGGTTTACTGAAGAGGGGACTCCATTCATGTTGCTATGGAGATGAACATCCATGCCAGGATGAGACTTTCCGAGTGCTGTGGCTGCTTTGGGCCACCCACACTCCTGTAAGTAGCCCCTTGCTCATGCTCTCAGGAGGCCAGAAGCTCATTGCTTCGCTTAGACATGAATAGAACCGTTTCCTGTGGTATGTCACCAGAGCTCTGTCTGAGGTAAACAGACATCTGCTTATGCCTCCCCAGTAGAGGTTAACACAATGTATGTTTTGAAAATGTTTGGCTAGTAGCTTATTGAGGACTTTAGTGTTATATTTATGAAAGTGATTGGCCCATGCTTTCTTTTGTTCTGCTTTTGTTGGGGTTTAGTACTGCTACATAAATGAGACACAGGTGGTCTCTGTGTGCTGGCCTCCAGGTTAGTTCTCCACTGTAGCTTGTTGACTCAAAGGCCCACTAACAGGAAACTCAGAATTTCACATGTCCAAATATTTAAAAAATAGCTTAAACAAGTAAATATTTAGACATTTAGAATCCCTCCAGCTGCTTGGCATATTCCATGAAGCCTCACATACAGTTATCTTGTATAGTTTTCTCAGATAGTTATTATAATTCTCTTATATAGTTATCTCAGATAGTTATCTTATATAGTTATATAGTTATCTCATATATTTATATAGTTATCTTATTGTAGCACCCACACTACCACCCGTTCACCATGTCTGAGCGAGGGGCTGAGGATTAAAAACAGAGACAAGACAGCAGGTCATTCATCTTAGCAGAATGCTGTTTATTGAAGAGGGAAGAGGCTGTAACACAGCACAATGGGAGAACCCTGGAGGGCAGAAGTTCGCTACAGATGTTTTACATTCTTGCATCCTTGCTGTTAACACCAAATATTCAGGCTACATGAACAAGAAACCTCTGGTAAGCTGTTCAGGAGGAGGAAACCAGCAGGGAATCAGCATAGGGAGGACATCTGGTCAAGGTCAGCAAGCAAGGCAACAGCTACCCAAGGAACGGGGGTCAGGGCCCAACATCTTATAGTTATCTCATATAGTTATCTCATGGTTATTTTATATAGTTATCTCATGGTTATTTTATATAGTTATCTCATAGTTATAGTTATCTCATATAGTTATAGTTATCTCATATAGTTATAGTTATGTAGTTATCTTACATTTATCTCATATAGTTATCTTATATAGTTATCTCATAGTTATCTTATACTTTTCTCATATAGTTATCTTGTCCACACTCGCCCAGAGTGCCCTCTCGAGCCCTCTGACTCGGAGGCTCCCTGCTGTGCCATTGGACCACACCCTGGCCTTTGAGGGATCTTTGGCTCCTCCTCCTGCTCCTCTGGAGGTGGCGCTCTCATAAGAAGCCTCGGTGTCATCTCATGCTCTCAGGTACTGTGCAGTGTCCCTCCAGTTCTCAGGATGTATTAACTTAATGAAATGAACTGAGAAATATTCTGTTTTCTACGAGAGACCATGTAGGCAGGTGCCAGTTTTAATTTGGAAGATCTTTTAATTAAAGTTCAATTACCTTAGTTACAAAAATGACTCAAATGATCTATTTCTTACTAGGTGTGCTAGGGTTTCTTGCTTTTTGGTTTTATTGACTTGATAGAAGCTCGGGTCATCTGGGCAGATGAACCCTCATATGAGAAAATGTCTCCACCCCTGACTGGCTTGAAAGCAAGCCTGTGAAGCATTTTCTCGGTTGGTGGTGCCACCCCGGGCATGCGGTCCTGGGTTGTATAAGAAAGCAGGCTGAGCAAGCCAATCAGCAGCAGTCTGTAAGTTTTCTGCTTGAGTTCCTGCCTCGGCTTCCCTCAGTGATGGACTGTGACAGGGATGTGTAAGCCAAACAAACCCTTCCCTCTTCAAGTCACTTTTGGTCATGGTGATAGACCAAAAATACCTCGGAAATAGGGGTCAAACTAGAAGACCAGGTAAGAGCTCTCAGTCCCTGGTTTTAGAAAGTACCCTTGGCCAAGCATGGTGGTACACGCCTTTAATCCCAGGCAAAGATAAGTGGATCGTTGTGAGTTTAAGACCAGTCTGGTCTGCACAGTGAGTCAGGAGAGCCAGGCAGTGCTATGTAGAGAGATCCTGTCTCAACACTAACAGACAAACATGAGAAGCTCCCCATTTCATTGAAATTTAAATACTATGTGCAGTGTTGCAGTAATCTTTAGGACCTGCTTCATTTGTGGGGGGTGGGCTTACATACCAGACATCTGCTCTACCTCTGACCTATGTGTTGCAGCCTTTGTATGACATGTTTGATGTGTGGATGCTGTACGGCTTGTTTCGTTCCTACCGTTTAATTCTTCTTGACCTATCTGTCATATTACTGATCTGCCCACTGTGACGATCTTTTTATAGAAATATCTCTGTTTCACTGATGTTTTCCCACTGATTTCAGTTCTTATCTTTATTACTTTCTTTTTGGCCTGTTCTAGGTTAGGTGAGAGTCTTCCACATTTGCAGTGCTGAGAAATAAGCCCAGGACCTCTCACACTTGCTAGGCAGGCCTGGAACCACTGAGTTACAACCCCAGACCTTTCTAAATCCGTTGTTGTTTTGACTGGGCAGGATAGAAGCATGACATTTTGTACCCCATGCGGCTTCCACTGACATTACAGAGTATGGAGAAGTCTGGCTGCTGCTGGCATAGGTAAAGTCCTACACCACCCTGGTGGGCAAAAAAAGTGTCTCATTATGGTAGAGAGGGGGTAATGTGGAAGCACAGGCTGCCTGTGTGGTATCTGCTGCGGATTCTGCGGAGCAGCTCATGCTCTCTTGAAGGGATGGAGTCCTCAGGCCCCTATATGGCCTCTTTCACACCGCCCTGGTAGTGGTTTTATATCCGCACTGTACACTGAACTTTGCTTCCCAGTGACAGTGGATACTCAGGCTTGTTGAGCCTTTTCTAGCAGTGGTGGATGGGAGCCACAGCTTCTGTGGTGTTTGGCTTCCGTGAGAGCTCTTTTCGACTGAAAGTGTTCTGTTCTTGCTTGGCTGTCCCTGTTCAGTCCTTGGCTGGGGAGAGCAGCTTTTGTGGGAGCCTTTTTTCTTTTCTTAGTCTGTTGGCATTTCGAAGTTGCTGGCTTGCTCCCTTCCAAATCCAAGATATATTAGGCAAAGAGAAAACATCAGGAACTCACTGCCATGCTGTTCCTTGGATCACCATGTCCGTAGGTGAGCTGTCTCTTTTCCACAGCTCAGAGTGTTTTGTGTTTCTGGTTCTGTTGTTTGTTTTTGCTGTGCTGGGGCCGAAGCCGGGGCCTCAAGCTACACTCCTGCGCCATTATGTTTGTTTCTATATAACATTCTCAGGCTTCAGTTGTACTTATGGGGAAAATCGCTTGCAGTTACTGATCACCTAGTTACTTATTCTGTGTGCACATATGCGAGTGTTGGAAGACAGCTTTTCTGTACTTAGCTCTCTTTCCACCCATCTCTTTTGTTATTCCTACTGAGGATCTGCCTATGTAAGCTTCCAGCTGATTCTCCTGTCCCTGCCTCAAACTCCAATAGGAGCACTAAGATGTGAGCTTTTTTCTTGTCTTTTTTTAATGGGTTCCAGAGTTTGAACTTGGGTTATCTCATCTAGGCTGCATGGCAGGGCTGCATGGCAGGTCTGTTCACCCACTGAGCTGTCTCACTAGCCCATCCTTCCGACTTCCTGTTCCTTCATCCTTGACATGTGGTTTTCATGACAGAGTTCTGAAAGACAGATAGCATACCCCTTTGTATAGTGACAATGCCTGAATATAAACACCCTTCCCAGAAGCCCCTGTGGAGTCTCAGGGAAAGAGTGTGTTGCAAGGGAGGCTAAGAAAGGGAATGTTTATTCTGAGTGGCCATGTGACCGGGTAACCATTAGTCCTACTGATGAAATAGAAGGGGACAGTAAAGAATGGCAGACAATCCCTGTGGTAGAGTGAATGAACATGTGATGAGCCTGGGTTCAAACCCTAGAGCTCTCCACTGGGTAACAGTATCTGTTTCAAGAATAGGAGCCAAGCCAATCATGGTGGTAAGTACCCGTAATCTCAGCACTTGGTTCAAGGCTGGCCTCAGTTACATGGCTATACAGAGAATTGG
Organism: Onychomys torridus; assembly: GCF_903995425.1. NCBI lineage: Eukaryota > Metazoa > Chordata > Mammalia > Rodentia > Cricetidae > Onychomys > Onychomys torridus. Next base: position 5,611,662 of record NC_050458.1, on the reverse strand, counting down.
GTGTCGCCCACCAGCAGGCTGGCAATCCTTTAGATACTCCAAGTAAGTGCTAGTGGAATCAGGAACAACAGAGGCTTCTGTTCAACTCAATTCAGATTCCAGCATGATTAACTATTGTGATAGTTTAGTTGTGCTGAAATTTGATTTTATTTGTATGTTAATAAATAAAGTTTGCCTGGAGATCAGAGGTCATATTGAGCCAGGAACAGCAGTCAGTCAGTGGTAGCACACACACTTCCTTAATCTGATCATATGGCAGGCAGAGTCTCTGTGTGGTCAAGGACACAGCCAGCATGGTGACATGAACCTTTAATCTCAGTACCAACCATAGAGATCTGGAGGTCTGTATAGACAGGCAGTGACAAGGAAGTCATGTGGTTGGGTTTAGAGCCAATGAAAAGGCAGAACAGAAAGGCAATAAAAACACAAGTCAGGCAGGAAGAAAACTCTCTCTGGGGAAGTGACAGCTGCGAGGTGGTAAGGTAAGGCACTCGTGACTCTGATCTCTTTGGCTGTTTACCTCTGTGTTTGGCTCTGTGTTTCTTATTTACTAAGACTTTAGAATTTCGTCTACAATTAACTCTACCATGACATGTGTGGAGAAATACAGAATCACAAGGCCCTTGCCAGGGACAATGACACTTTGCCAAGGTACCAAGTTAAGACTATCAATAACCCAGTTTCCCTAACATTAGAAGAGATCTCAGTAACCAATGTACCAAAATTCTTTAATACCCCCTCAGAAGACAGATAACATGAGGATACTTATTTGAAAAGTCTTGGTTATCACATACAATGTGATAACCACTGTAAAAAATGAACAAAACCAAACATTCAAGGTTCATCATTTCACCTACCTATTTGCCATGACATAGGGGACCAATGGCTTAATAGCTGTCTATGAAATTTACCCAAGTAAAAATCCATCTCTTGAGCAGCTAGGGGTAGACCTAGGTAGGTAGAGAGTTTGCTTAGCAATGTATAAGCCAGGACTAGTGATGCACAGTCATAATCTCAGCATCAGAATTTGAGAGGAACAGGCAGGAGATTGGAAGTACAAGGTTATCCTCAGCTACATATCACACATTGTAGCTAGCCTGAGCTACATGAGACCCTGTCTCAGAAACAAAACCAAAATAAACAGCTGGGAGGCTGTGTTAGGAAGATTGTTGTGTATTTGAGTGCTTGAGACCAGCAAAGGTGTGTTCTCCCCCCCTTCTGTGTGTGTGTGTATGTGTGTGTGTGTGTGTGTGTGTGTGTGTGTGTGTGTGTGTGTTATAGGAAGAAATGAAAAGTTCACAAAGCTTTGAGTGCAGGAACCAGCTTAAAACAAAACAAAACAAAAGCTTTTAGCTGTGGACTGTCATCTCAAATGTAGTTCAGTTGTGGCCAAGGAAGATGAAGACCATGCCAGTGGGTGGATCCAAGGACCACAGAACACAGGACAGAAAATTCTCCCAGAGAGTAGAACTACTACCCAGTGTAGTGCATGAACGTCTTGGAGATTTCTAATTTTTTATTGGTCAGAGGTAGCTGTGTGTCATTTCTCTTCCAAACTTGAGTATTTAATGTAGTGATGCTGGGTTTTACTGCCTTCTTGCTATGTACACAGGAGCTAGGCTAGGGGCCAGAAGCTGGAAAGTGCAATGCAGACTCAAAGCTTCAAGTGGCTCCTTCTCTGGACCAGGACCCAAGTGCTGACCACATACAGGAAGTCACATCCAGAAGACTGTGTCACACTTGATATTGCAGATTCTGACTTTAAAGGAACCATGAACAGCTGGCACTTTGAGCCTGTGTCCATGCAAGGGAAATGACCAGCAAGCCATTCCTGGGTCCCTATGCTCTCTCTTGCCTGTGGACCACGGGGCTGCATGTAACTGTCCTTCTCCAGGTGAAACCATGTGCGGACTGTCTCCTGTCCACAGACTATATTGTCCCATCTCTAAAACCACAAGTGCTGTTATGAGCTGCCTGCTCCTATCAGCTGTTCATATGTGCGCTCTTGGATGTGCACTCGTGGGTGTGCGCTTGTGGGTGTGCGCTTGTGGGTGTGCACTCGTGGGTGTGCGCTCTTGGATGTGCGCTCTTGGATGTGCACTCTTGGATGTGCACTCTTGGATGTGCACTCGTGGTTTCAGACAGGTATGGATGGTACCTGAAGGCCTCTCACACTCCAGAAGGTATTAAAATCATCGGATAGAAGGAGTCCTAAAGTCTGCATCATTGGAAGCAAGAAAAGGTAGAGTCTGGGATGGACTGCTGATGGGTTGCTGGTACTGACAGCCAAGGGAATAGAAGAGGAAAAACTAGACCTTATTGTCACAAATAATGCTTCCTAATCCAGTCTCAGGGACTAGAAGATAATGAACCATGGTCTCAGATGAAGTCTCTGACGGGCCAGATGGCTTTTTTGTACCAAGCCATAGATGAATCCTACCCACACAGACCATCACCAAAAAATTCTTCCCAGTTGGGGACTTAGCTCAGTGGTAGAGCACTTGCCTAGCAAGCCCAAGGCCCTGGGTTTGATCCTCAGCTAAAAAAAAAAAATTCTTCCCATTGCTAACCCACTGTCTCAAAGTTCCGGTCCTACAATAATATGTGGGTATCATAATATACCTTAATATATGGAAGACTATTTTGCATAATAAATATTTTTCAATAGATGAATCAAGCAGATAATTTTTCACTGAACTTGCTTAGATAGTATCTAAGTGGGAAGCATTAAGTTGTTGTTTGTGTGATGAATATGCCTTACACATACTTTCTGGAAGACCCTGATTATCACACTTTGCTAAAAATACATCAGGAGTGAACAGAGTGTGACCTCTTATATGTCTTAGGTTGTCATTTAAAAGTATCTTTAATGGTAAACTGGAGAAGAGCAAAGAAACCTAAAATCATAAACAAAACAAAAGAACAAATGAAAAGAAAAAAAAACACAGACTAAAGTTTTTCAGTCACTGATTGACTGTTAGGGGCAAGGGCTCAACTCCAGATGGGGGAGAAAGTGATGGCCAAGGCTTTGTGGGGGCTGCCACCCAAAGATTTCAAAACCTCAACCTAGATTGTTAACTTAGATCCTGGAAGCTGGATGGCTGATTTCTAGTTGCTTCAGAACATTTCTTCAGTTTTGGACTATGCCAAGAATCTAATGAAAGCAATGGACTTCACTTTCTGAAAATGCCCACACACACACACACAACTTCTGTACACTTCATTTGATTACCTTGGAGATGATTTTTGTTTTCTAATAGGATTATAAAAAATAATCAGTCTCTCTCTCCCTTGCTTCTGGCCACCTCTCTCTGACACAAGCTTTGGTTTTGATGCTCAAGCTGCCTGCTAACTCCTGGGCTCAAGCAACTATCTCCATCACTGGAATATCTGGGATTATAGACACAAGCCACTGCGCCTGATAAAACAATGCTTTTCTAATTGGTCTGATTTTTTTTTTTTCAAAGCAAGCAGAATTTAATGACCACTGTTGTTTATTTTTACTCTTTGGGGGCCCATCAGCCAGCTCCCACATAAATCACACACAGAGGCTTATTCTTAATTATAAATGCCTGGCCTTAGCTTAGGCTATTTCTTGCCAGCTTTTCTTAACTTTAAATTATCCCATCTACCTTTTGCCTCTGGACTTTTACCTTTCTCTTACTTTTGTATATCTTACTTTCACTCTTACTCAGTGGCTGGCTGCGTGGCTGCGTGGCTGCGCGGCTGCATGGCTGTGCGGCTGGGTGGCTGTGTAGCTGGGTGGCTGGGTGGCTGGGTGACTGCGTGGCTGGCCCCTGGAGTCCTCCTCCTTCTCTCACTTCTAGATCTTTCTTCTTCTATTATCTCCCTGCCTTCCAGCCCCGCCCATCCTTTCTCCTGCCTCCTGTCAGAAAGACAGGAAAAAAAATTTAAAGACAAGGTCTCACAGAGCTGAGGCTGGCCTTGAACTCTTTATTTATTTATTTTTATTTGTTTATGGGGGTAGGGAGGCACACATCATGGCACATGTGTGAAGGCCCGAGGACAGCATGTGGTGATATTTTGTTTGCACTCTAACAAATAAAGCTTGTCTGGAGATCAGAGTGCAGAGGTAGGCACTAGTTAGCCATAGAGGCCAGGCAGTGCTGGAGGAAGGAAGCAGGAAGATCAGGAGTTCAAGGCCACCCAGAGTTATACAGATTGATCCAGTCTAAAAGAAAAACAAAGCCAGACAGTGGAGGCTCACCTTTGATCCCAGCACTCGGGAGGTGGAGACGGGAATATGAGGAGGGTGGAGACAAGACCTCAGCCCCCATTTGGTCTGAGGATTTGGTAAAGGTTGCATCAGGCTGTAAGAACATAGAGATTTGGCAGGATATTAAAGCTGTACCTAGAAAAATCAAGGGATTTTCCTAGAGGAAAGCTATTTATCAAGGAATGTTTGGTGTTATTTAGCTTTTAATATATATCAACTGTCTTCTGCTATGAAATTCTTTTTTTTTTTTTTTTTTTTTTTTTTTTTTGGTTTTTCAAGACAGGGTTTCCCTGTGTAGCTTTGTGCCTTTCCTGGAACTCACTTGGTAGCCCAGGCTGGCCTCGAACTCACAGAGATCCACCTGGCTCTGCCTCCCAAGTGCTGGGATTAAAGGCTTGCGTCACCACCGCCTGGCCTGCTACGAAATTCTTGTTTGCCCATATAGTACTATGCATTATGGCAAACAGTTTAGCTTCTCAGACCTGCTGCTGATCCACTAGGTAATACCCCTGCAGGGCCTAGGAGACAGGTGGGCTATAGCTGCATAGCTTTGTTTCTTGTGCAAATGAAGCTCAGACCATCTTCTTCCTTCAGGCCTAGTAGCATTGCTGAGTGACTGACTCAGGACAATAGGGCTTTCTGCATAATTTTTTTTTTTACTTCAGTAAAGACTGGAGTGAAACTCCTGGCCCAGGCAGAGCTGCAGGGCTGAAGAGAAGAA